>NC_056741.1:129898156-130008037 GCF_019279795.1 Protopterus annectens
AATATTAAGTAAGGGGTGTGTGGGGGGGGGCACAGTCTTTGCTGAACATATACATACACATATATATATATATATATATATATATATATATATATATATATATATATATATATATATATATATATATTAATATCTTTTTAACAGATACACCTTCATATAACAGTGAATACACTACAATTATGTGGGGGGCTACAGCCCCACACAACCCACTGCGGGGGGCTGTGCCCCCCTTACTTAATATTCTCATTACAGGGTCACACTGCAGAGGGGCAGGGGTTGTATTTCATTTCGACTAAATGAAATTTGACCAAATGTGCTTTCAGTGAAATGAGCTTTCAGTGAAGTGTGCTGCCTGAAATCATTTTCAACCAAATGTGAGTCGACCAAATGAAGTAGACCCAAGACCCATATATATATATATATATATATATATATATATATATATCTACATATATATATATATATATATATATATATATATATATATATATATATGTATATGTGTGTGTGTGTGTGTGTGTGTGTGTGTGTGTGTGTGTGTGTGTGTGTGTGTGTATAAAACAGCATGGCTAGCCAGCTGGCAGTGTGAACCTTAGCTCTATCTGGTTGTCACTGTTGAACTGACACACTGACCCCATGTGCAAAAATAGGAAAAAGGGTTGTGGATGGATGGATGGATTTATATGTATTAGTCTATTTTAGTTTGTTGAGTTTTTGCATTGCTGAAATTCATATGGTTGAGACCGTATGATCAACAATGTAAAAAACTTGAAAAATAATTATATGTAAAAATACAGAGTTGCATGGAGATCATGGTACAGTGTAGACTGGGGATTGTGTCATTTTCCCTACTATAGTATTATCTCAGAGTCAGTATTCATAATTAGCAGGGTGTGTGGGGGTGCAGGGGACTTGTATTTACCCTAGTGTCGTGAGATCACAGAGTCAGTATATTTAAGTATGGAGGAGTCTGCTTGTCCTCCCTGCATTTGTGTGGGTTTCCTCTGGGTGTTCCAGTTTCCTCCCATGTTACAAAAGCATGCATCTGAGGCAACAATGCTACTGCTGCACCACTGCGCCATCCGGAATTAACATTATAGCGTTTATTTCCACATAACTTTGTATATATTATACTTATGATTGTTATTTGTGTTTTTTCCTGGATATCTTTTGTCATCTGTGAATATTTGATTGTGCTTTTTGTATATTTCATATGCATCTGTCTCTCTCTGTATCATCTGTAAATACTTTTAACTAGGCTATCCTTGCAAATGGTCATGCATGCCCAATGTACTACCCTAGAAAAAATACAAATAACTATATGGCTTAAGTAATTACCAAATATATTTTAATTATTGTGAAGAACAAATTTTGATTCCATCAGAACCCAGCCTGACTTGAAGATAACGGGCCAGATTTACGAAGGCTTGCACGGAGTCTAAGATTAGTGTAAGATGGCAGACAGCCAATATGTCTGCCAAGCGATCCAGCAACAGCCGGCAGGGGCGTGCATGAGAGCTTCTAAAGCTACTCTTGCACGGACAGTGTTATGGTATGCAAATTACCTCATTTGCTGCTGAAAGCTATGCAAATTAGGTAAATTTGCAATCCAGGAAACACTAACCTGTCCGTGTAAGAGTAGTGTTATTTGCAGAAATGTTCTCCGTTGGTAACGGAGTACCATTCTGAGGATGCATCTAGTTGAGGAAGCATGTCAATGGCCAAATATAAGGCCATTGACATTTGCAAATGTTGTAAATCCTTAAAATCCGTTTTCCTCCCGATCTCTGATGTTTAAGCGTAGCGCAGCGCCGCGCAAATGTGCGGCACTTTAAATAAAATGAAAAAAATTGAAAAATAGCCAACAATGGGCATTTTCACTAAAAAGCTTGTTTTGCCATGCAGGTGAATGTCAGGCTGAAAACAACATGGCCACTGAGTAGTGGTTGCTAAGGGGGGGAGGGAGCTCAGTGTGAGAGATGTAACCAAGCATTAGTAGGCAATCCTATGCAAATGAGGATAAGGATAGTGAATCCCAATTTTCCCCGGCATGTGAGCCATGTCCCTAGAGTGTAAGTGTAGGAGTAGGGGAGTAGTAGAGTAGAAGATAGGTGACATCATGAGAGGGTATGTCTAAAAGACTGTAAGCTTAGTGGAGCACAGTGGCTTGTGTTTGCCCTGAGTTGCTCAGGATTGCAAGAGGTGTGTCTACACTTGTCCTAGCTGAAAACCAGAAACCAAAGGTATATGCCATAGATATAGCTGAAATTTCTTGCAAACGTGCTTACACTGTGTGCGCTTGTTTGCACAGTGCTGCCCCTTGTGGAAACAAAAAGGGAAAAGGAATGAAAAGAAGTAGTAGGAAGTTAACCAAGGAGAAATAGCAGAGCTGCCAGGTGAAATATATCAGAATCAGCCAATTACACAGGCAGTAGACTAGCCCAGCCCAGCACATTAAACTCTGCAAACAGCAGTCTACCCTGTTTTTTCCCAAGAACTCCGCAACACTGCGGTATACAAAGAGTGAAAACTTAAAAATCTTAAGTCAGACAAAATGTTAGGGGCTGCTATTGCTATCATAAACCAACATGTGCAAGATGCTGAAGGTGGTGATGTTGTGAATGCTGCTGAGCAAACCACAATGAGGAGACGGAGAAGAGCGTACAGTCCCAGGGTAACCTACCAGGGGCTACATGAGCTCCAGATAGTGGAGTGCTATAGAGTGGACAGAGACCTCCTGCAGCAAATTGTTTAACTGTGCTGGCCACGCCTCACACACAGAACCAACAGAGGGGAACCCTTCCCAGTGGATACCAAGGTATGTGTTGACCTACGAATACTAGCTACAGGTACCTTCCAGAGACCAACTGGTGATATGATGGGGGTTTCACAGGCATCAGCATCCAGGGTACTGCACCAGTTCCTGGATGCCATGTCAGCACATGTCTGTGACCATGTATATTTCCCCAATTCCTGTGAGGCATTGGCCAGCAATATGCGTCTTTTCGACCAAATAGCAGTATACCCTGAGGTAGTGGGTGCAATAGACTGCACGCACATACACATCAAAGCACCACCCGGTGAGCAGGGTAGGGTCTACATCAACTGCAAGGGCTACCCCTCCATCAACTGCCAGGTCGTGTGCAATGCTCAGGGCATAATAATGAATGTGTGTGCTGGCTGCCCTGGAAGCTATCACGATTCCCACATCTGGCATCTGACGCAGCTGTACCAGAGATTTGCCAATGGGGACATCCCTGACGGTCACCTAGTGGGGGTTGCTGGATATGCACTGGAGCCATGGCTGATGACACCCATCAGAAATGCACACACACCCGAACAAGAACTCCATAATGAGGCACACGCAGAAACAAGAAACTGAGCGTGTGTTTGGGATGCTCAAGTCACGATTCCGGTGCCTGGACACATCTGGTGGAGCCTTGCAGTACTCACCAACTACATGTGCCCAAATTGTCATGGTATATGCCATGCTACACAATATGATCCTGCAAAAACAGCTGCAGCAGGAACAGCATGAGGCAGGGCCAAACAGCCCCCCACCATTGCCAAGGCCTGCACAGGCACGGTGTGACTCGGAGGAGGAACAAGTTGAGCCTGCCCCAGTAGGCAGAAGGAGGCATGCCCAGTATGCCTTGGCCTTGGCAAAGAGGCAATGCATAGCACATACACTGACTCAGTAGGAACCCTGGAAATAACACCTCTCTCTGACTCGCACATACAATAAAAGGGATGTCTAACTTGACACTACCTTTTTTCAAACATGTATAGGGAATGTACTATGTGCATCCGACATAGGCAGCCCTGCAGCACCACCTGAGGCATGATTGCCCTATTTTAAGCAATATAAAGCAATGCTAAGCACATTTTGCCACTATTTAGCATATTTAAACACAATTGCGCGGAGCTGCACACCGCACTAACTAGCGCAACGTCGGGCAACGTTGAGCAATGTTGGGCAATGTTGGGTAAAGTTGAGCAAAGTCAGGTAAACACGCTCACACCTGCTTTACTGTTCATTATGCAGTCTGGTCTTCCCAGCAGGAAAATAAAAAGCAGTGACAGGGCTCGAACTCAGGATACTGTGCACTATAGTCACAGTACTGAACTACTAAGCCATGACAGCATTTCACTGGCACAGAAACAGCAGGACAATTGTAGACTAACGCAAACACAAATAAATGCTGTATCATGCCCTCTGAAGAGGCATATGAGTAACTTCCCTCCAGGCCTATTCAGACAGACAACAGCAGGCCAGGCAGTGTGATGTTGGTTGGGTAGGCTATGAAGTCACAAACTAATATACGTGAAATTGGAAGCTAAGGTCTGTAGTACAGTAGTATGCCTCAAGCCAGTATGATAGGCAACAGTGCAGACTGAAATGGAGTACCTGACATAGCAGTGCAGGCCTAGCAAAAGTGTCAGGTGAACCCCTCATTCTATGTACACCCACAGTAACAATCAGGTGTACCCCCCGGGTAGAAATGTACAAATAATAGCTGCCCCCCCCTGTATGTAGAAATGTTGATAAGTCTATGCAAAGTGACTCATGGAAGCCCTGCAGGCACAGCGTGTTTCCTGTCGGTGTACAACACAAAGGTGAGCCCTGAAGTAAAAACCAACTTGATTTTTTACACACATATAGTATATATGTTCATACTGGGTATGCTCACACACTTAAATAAACAAAGCAAATGTCAGTCAACAACATACTGAAAGGTCATACTGGGCATGCTCACACACTTAGGCCATGTCTGAGTACAGCAGTGGGCCACACATATCTGGCAGTTGCAGTTCTTACCCCAGAAACTTGTCACTATTCACCAATCCTGCCTTGCACACACAGTTATATGAAAACAGACCCATATAATATATTGGACTCCTGTCATAATCAAACTATGTACTACAAGTACTTAAGTTGTTCAAAGAAAGTGAAAATTCAAAGAAGATCAATAAATCTCCGATCAGTATCATCAATAAACAATGAGCACTCCTAACATTATCCAATCCATGTTCTGGCAAAAATATTGTCAAAGAGTCCATAGAGAACCATGAAGCTTTCTTTCGCTATGTCATAAATATCAATGTAAACTCATATATGTTCTGAGTCAGTGCAAACTGTAAATGGATACATGTACATGACTGACATTGCCAACATCTTTTCAGACAGGTTCATACATATTTACCCCCCTCTCACTGACAAAAGGGCCCATTATCATACCTGGAGATTGTGAAAACCCAGAAATCACATATACAATGGTTAAACAGCTCTTTTCAAACCTAAAAACACGGCGTCTATGGGATGACATGGTTTCCCCTAGCTGTGTTATATATGAACTCCAAAACAAACAGACCCTGCACGTGAACAGTCTGTTGAGACTCACCCTCTGTACAGGATATGAAACAGTTGAATGGATTACAGCAACATTTGGCACACTCCACAAGTGGTGCACAAGAGACCATGGGAACTATTGTCTTATAAGCCTATTAAGCCTGATCTGCAAGGCCATGGAATCCATCATGACGGAACTCATAAACAGAGCTATTGGGAGCCTGCAAACACCCAACCCTACCCATTTTGGTTTGGTCAGGGGCAGATCATGGTTCCCAAACCTGCTAGACTGTTTTCAAGGCAGTCACCCAGGACATACATCAATGAAATGAGCTACACACGTCCCATATAGACCTTGAAAAGCCTTTTTCCAACATCCCAGACACATGTCGTATCCACAAAATCAACAACCTGTGCATAAATATGTATGTCATCTGATGGATTGTCAACTGGGGCACAGAGAGATCCCACAAGGTAAGAATTGTGGTCTCCTGTTCAAATTGGTAACAACTTCTGTCCCCCATGGCTCAGTCCTGGGACCCCACCTGTCTGGTGTATACTTTTCAGAAATACAGTCAAACACACGAGGGCTATGTTTAGCAAAGTTTGTGGATGACTGCAAAAAGTTGCCATAATCGATGTTTGGGACAACAGAGACATCCTTAAAAAGGGTCTCAGTCAGACAGATGTGGTGTCAAAATTATGGCCTTGAGCTACAGTCATACAAATACCACAGAGGTGCCAACACCCTAAATATGGAGGTGATAATAAGGGATCTATGGACACATGTGGATAGTCATCTCTACTTCCAGAAACACATTCACAAAGTGGTTAGAAAATCATGCTATGTGTTCCACCAAACTGCCAAGGTCTTTGCATGTAGGTCAAAGGAGGTTCCCTCTACTCATCAGTCATCAGACCCATCAGAGAGTACCGCAACACACTTGCGATGAATCTGACTAGGTACCTTCAGCAGCTGAAAAGACCACTGAAGTACCTCAACAAGATTACTGGCCTCAAACAGTTGCCCCATGCAACAAGACTGAATTTAACTCAATCTGTACTCTGTTTCATACTGTCTACTCAGGAGATCTCTGCCCAACAGACAGGTCCATGTCCAATGCAGAACTGATGTACATGCGCTATCTGAAGTAAACCCAAGCTCACTGTACCACATGCTCTAGGGATATCATCATCACAACATTAAATAGAACATGTTGGAGGGATACATTACTAACTCAAAGACTTCCCTTGCTTTGGAACAGGCTCCCAACCGACATTAAGCTGAATCCCTCACTGACACTCTTCCAGAGGAGCCTTGATGAGTGTATGTGAAACTGAACTGTCACACCATGGATCACTTCATCAGCTCTACTACACAGAGGCCTAGGGAACTAACTCCATGGGTGGTGATAGCTGCACACTCTGGCCATACTAATATATGCCTTCAGCAAAGAGGATCACTATCCATTCCTCCACAGTGAGCTTGAGGCCATGATTCTGACACCACACATCTGTCTCATAGAGTCCCTTTTGGAGAATATGTCTCTCTTCCGGGGAATCTATTATGGCAAATATTTTACAGTTCCCAGCAAACTTAGTCAACCACAACCCTCCTGTGTTGGCATGTACATTTGAGAAGTCTATACCAAATAGGAGTGACCCCAGGAATGAACCCTGGGGGACACCAGTTGTTACCGGTGTAGAGTCTGACATGTAGCCAGCAACTCTTAATGTGTGGGATCTATCTGTGAGCCAGTTTGCAATCCATCTTGTGATGTATGGATTCATGGCCAGGTTGGTGAGTTCATCTATGATACCTGACTGGGGAATGGTGTTAAAGGCCTTAGCGAGGTATAGGTAGGCTGTGTTGAGCTAATTTCAGTCATCTGTAGCCTGGGTAACTGTCAAAGAAATCCTCCCAGTTCAGGAGGCATGGTCTGCATTTGACAAAGCCAAACTGGGTGTGCTCAACTGTGTGAAGGTTCCTAATCTCTGTATTGTTGACTTCCATTAAGATTGGCTCCATTGCCTTGCATAACACACTTGTCAGGCTCATAGAGCATGAATGCCAAGGGTTTTTTTGTGGCACCACCCCTGTGGAGTGTGAAGAACGTTGCTGTGCAACATTCTATGGATACATATCCTGTAGAGAGCATGTAGAGAGAGGTGTAGGTATCCTTGATGAATATGGATACATCCTCATCCTATGTGCTATGATTCAGGTTCTGATGTTGGAAGGTATGGAATGAGTAGTATCCTGGTAGTACTGGTGTGCTATCTGGAGCCTTGAACTAGTTTTCTGTTACTTCACAGATATCAATATTCTCCATAATGAGAAATGCCTCGAGTGTGTGCATCTGGAGGCTGAGACTTCTGGCAATGAGTAGCATTTAGCTCACATTGTGGTTATTTGTGTTGGTTACGGGGTTTGGTTTGTCCTGTGTGACCGGTGTTCCACACCTGAAGTCAGCACCTCATTGGTCCCATCTTACCATAAGCTAATTACCCTACATATCCACATTCTGGACCCACACCCCTATTAAGGAAACCATGTTAAAAATGTCTCCAAAGCCAACTTCATGCTTCTTAAGATAGAAGTGCTGAACTGCATGACACCCATGCAGATGGACAATACAGTTACGACTACTTAATCCTTCACAATTGCACTTTATAAGCACTTACATGACTGCATACATCATGCTATCCCAAACAGAACCAAGACGCTATCCTCCAAGAAAAGGAAGCCAATCTGGTGTTCCCCTGCCATAAACAAACTGCACAACAGAAGGAAGAAACTGTTGCAAAAGAGGGTAAAATCCCATGAGTGGATGAGCTCCATGGTCAACATCAGTAAGAAGCTGTGATCCCTGATAAAATCCTCCAAAGCTAGTTATGAAAACAAAATTGCCACTGATTCTAAAGACAGCCACAAAGCATTCTATAGCTATGTCAAGAATCTCAATGGCAACACTCAGATCTGCTCTGAGTTACAGCACAATGGCACTAAATATACAGACCCAACTGATATTGCCAACATCCTGGCAGATAGGATAAGTGCTAACTTTACCCCACTCTCACCCATGAAAGAGCACATCTCTATAATGGAAGACTGCAAAGTTGCTGTCATCACAGCTGCACAGGTAAAAACCACTCTCCAAAGCCAGGAACATAGCATCCATAGGACCAGATAACATCCCAGGCTGTGTTCTACACAAACTACAGAACGAACAGGCGCCACACTTACGTACCATGTTCAGTCATAGCCTCACCTCAGGCTTTGTGCCTGCTGAATGGTGAACAGTGATGGTTATCCCACTACACAAGGGGAGAGCCACCACAGACCCCAGGAACTAGCGACCCATTAGCCTGATGAGCCTGCTCTGCAAGGCCATGGAATGTATCATCATATAACTTATAAAAAAAAGACATTGGTAATCTCCAAACTCTGGACCACAACCATATTGGGTTTGTAAAAGGCAGATCATGTCTCCTAAACCTGATAGATGTCATTGAAGCAGTCACCAGAACCGTAGACAAGGGCAAGGTGGTTCACACAGCCTATGTAGATCTTGCCACGGCTTTCAACACCATCCCCCACTCTGGAATTATAGATAAACCCACTAAACTAGGTATAAATCGCTATGTTACAAGATGGGTTGCCAACTGGATCACTGATAGAACACACACCGTGAAAGTAGCAGACTCCAAGTATGACTTTGGACCAGTGATGAGTGCAGTACCACAGGGTTCAGTCCTGGGTCCTGTCCTGTTTGGTATCTACTTCCCTGAAGTAAACATTAACATGGAAGGTCTCTGGCTAATGAAGTTTCCAGATGACTGCAAACTAGGAGCCATAATTGAAACTACTAAAGATGTGGACATCCTACAAAAGGGCCTCACTGAGACAGATGCCTGGTGTCAAAGCCATGGCCTCAAGCTCAATGCCAAAAAGTGCATTGTCATCCCCTTTGGTAAATCTCTGTAGCCATGAACTACAACATAGGTGGTAGTATACCTAACACTGAAAGTGTGATGAGACCTTGGGTCACAGGTGGACAGTGGACACACCTGTGATAATCACATCCCCACAGTATTCAGAAAATCCTTCTACATGGCACACCTCATCGCAAAAGGTGTCTCATGCAGAATAGAAGAGGACATTGTTCCCCCTCTACTCATCACTCACTAGATCCATAATAGAGTACAATGCCCCTTTTGCTATGTACCTCACAAGACATCTACAACAACTGGAAATCCTGCAGAAATACCTCACAAAGAGGATTAGCGGCCTGAAATACATGCCATACACAGACCATCTCAAAATGCTCCAGCTGTACTGTCTCGCATATCACCTACTCAGAGGTGATCTCTGCCTAACATACAAAGTTATGTCAAACACAAAGCTGTTGGACATGCTCCACGTAAAACACTCACAATCCCTCTGATCTTCGGCCCCAAAACCCAGATTGAAATACAAAAGGAAGGGGTGTATCCATTTACCTTATGGATACCCACACCTTTAGGTTAGTGGCACAGCATGAGGCCTTGGAGACCATGCAAGTGCAACTAATATTGGGCAAAGCTGCTTATCAGATAGTAGCCTGCTACAGATCACCTACCTTGTCTCAGGAACCTCACTCAGTATTCCTGAGAACACTGGAAAATATAAAGGTCCTACCAAACACCATTATATGAGGAGATTACAACTACCCAAACATTGACTGGGAGAATTACTTGTGTACAACGTCCTTTGCCCAATGCTTCCTAGAGTTTAAAAACTCAAATGCCCTGGAAAAGCTGGTCACCACACCCACTAGAGGTGACAACATACTGGACCTGATCATCACCAACATGGGGTACCAGTGTTCCACACCAGAAATAAACCCCTCACTGGTAATATCAGACCATAAAGTAATCACACTGGACATCCACATCCCACCCACCCCCAGTCAAGGACACCACTATGAAGAAATTTTCAAAAGCAAACTGCACACTTCTCAAGACCAAAGTGGAAAGTTCCAAAGCCCCTTTGCTATAGGATAATGCTATACAATCTGCAGAATCATTTACAAGTGCATTCTATGAGCATCTACAGGGATGCATGGATCAAGACATCCCAAATAAAACCAAGACACACTCCTCCAAAAAGAAGAAACCAATATGGTGGTCATTGCCCATAAATAAGCTATACAACAGAAGGAGGAAACTAACACATGATAGAGCAAACTTAACAAAAGGAAAGGCATCACTGATCATTATAAGGGAAGAAACAATGATCACTCATAAAATAATCCAAGGTCAGTTTCTAAAGACAAATTGCCAAGGAATCTAAGAATAAC
Organism: Protopterus annectens; assembly: GCF_019279795.1. Taxonomy (NCBI): domain Eukaryota; kingdom Metazoa; phylum Chordata; order Ceratodontiformes; family Protopteridae; genus Protopterus; species Protopterus annectens. The sequence goes on from NC_056741.1 coordinate 129,908,849, forward strand.
AACCACAAAGCATTCATTAGCTATACCAAACATTTAGGTGGCAACTCTCAAATATGCTGTCAGCTACTGCAAAATGGCAAAAAATATACTGAACCAACTGACATTGCCCACATCCTAGCAGACAAGTTCAGTGCAAACTTTACCCCCCCTCACCCCCAAAAGAGCCTGTGTCCATCCTAGAAGAATGCAGAGCCCCAGACTTCGTGTACATGCAGGTAAAAACAGCCCTCTCCAAAGCTAAGAACACAGCATCAATGGGACTGGATGGTGTCCCAGGCTGCGTCTTACACCAGCCCCAAAAGGAACAACACCCTCACCTACATTCACTGTCCAGACTCAACCTTACCACAGGCTATGTACCTAAAGAATGGCATACAGGAACAGTCATCCAGCTCCACAAAAGGTGGTGTCACAACAGAACCTGGAAACTATTGCCCTATAGGCCTACTCAGCAAAGAGGATCACTATCCATTCCTCCACAGTGAGCTTGAGGCCATGATTCTGACACCACACATCTGTCTCATAGAGTCCCTTTGGAGAATATGTCTCTTCCGGGAATCTATTATGGCAAATATTTTACAGTTCCCAGCAAACTTAGTCAACCACAACCCTCCTGTGTTGGCATGTACATTTGAGAAGTCAATACCAAATAGGAGTGACCCCAGGAATGAACCCTGGGGACACCAGTTGTTACCGTGTAGAGTCTGACATGTAGCCAGCAACTCTTAATGTGTGGGATCTATCTGTGAGCCAGTTTGCAATCCATCTTGTGATGTATGGATTCATGGCCAGGTTGGTGAGTTCATCTATGATACCTGACTGGGAATGGTGTTAAAGGCCTTAGCGAGGTATAGGTAGGCTGTGTTGAGCTAATTTCAGTCATCTGTAGCCTGGGTAACTGTCAAAGAAATCCTCCCAGTTCAGGAGGCATGGTCTGCATTTGACAAAGCCAAACTGGGTGTGCTAACTGTGTGAAGGTTCCTAATCTCTGTATTGTTGACTTCCATTAAGATTGGCTCCATTGCCTTGCATAACACAATTTGTCAGGCTCATAGAGCATGAATGCCAAGGGTTTTTGTGGCACCACCCTGTGGAGTGTGAAGAACGTTGCTCTGCAACATTCTATGGATACATATCCTGTACAGAGCATGTAGAGAGGTGTAGGTATCCTTGATGAATATGGATACATCCTCATCCTATGTGCTATGATTCAGGTTCTGATGTTGGAAGGTATGGAATGAGTAGTATCCTGGTAGTACTGGTGTGCTATCTGGAGCCTTGAACTAGTTTTCTGTTACTTCACAGATATCAATATTCTCCATAATGAGAAATGCCTCGAGTGTGTGCATCTGGAGGCTGAGACTTCTGGCAATGAGTAGCATTTAGCTCACATTGTGGTTATTTGTGTTGGTTACGGGTTTGGTTTGTCCTGTGTGACCGGTGTTCCACACCTGAAGTCAGCACCTCATTGGTCCCATCTTACCATAAGCTAATTACCCTACATATCCACATTCTGGACCCACACCCTATTAAGGAAACCATGTTAAAAATGTCTCCAAAGCCAACTTCATGCTTCTTAAGATAGAGTGCTGAACTGCATGACACCCATGCAGATGGACAATACAGTTATGACTACTTAATCCTTCACAATTGCACTTTATAAGCACTTACATGACTGCATACATCATGCTTTCCCAAACAGAACCAAGACGCTATCCTCCAAGAAAAGGAAGCCAATCTGGTGTTCCCCTGCCATAAACAAACTGCAGAACAGAAGGAAGAAACTGTTGCAAGAGGGTAAAATCCCATGAGTGGATGAGCTCCATGGTCAACATCAGTAAGAAGCTGTGATCCCTGATAAAATCCTCCAAAGCTAGTTATGAAAACAAAATTGCCACTGATTCTAAAGACAGCCACAAAGCATTCTATAGCTATGTCAAGAATCTCAATGGCAACACTCAGATCTGCTCTGAGTTACAGCACAATGGCACTAAATATACAGACCCAACTGATATTGCCAACATCCTGGCAGATAGGATAAGTGCTAACTTTACCCCACTCTCACCCATGAAAGAGCACATCTCTATAATGGAAGACTGCAAAGTTGCTGTCATCACAGCTGCACAGGTAAAAACCACTCTCCAAAGCCAGGAACATAGCATCCATAGGACCAGATAACATCCCAGGCTGTGTTCTACACAAACTACAGAACGAACAGGCGCCACACTTACGCACCATCTTCAGTCATAGCCTCACCTCAGGCTTTGTGCCTGCTGAATGGTGAACAGTGATGGTTATCCCACTACACAAGGGGAGAGCCACCACAGACCCCAGGAACTAGCGACCCATTAGCCTGATGAGCCTGCTCTGCAAGGCCATGGAATGTATCATCATATAACTTATAAAAAAAAGACATTGGTAATCTCCAAACTCTGGACCACAACCATATTGGGTTTGTAAAAGGCAGATCATGTCTCCTAAACCTGATAGATGTCATTGAAGCAGTCACCAGAACCGTAGACAAGGGCAAGGTGGTTCACACAGCCTATGTAGATCTTGCCACGGCTTTCAACACCATCCCCCACTCTGGAATTATAGATAAACCCACTAAACTAGGTATAAATCGCTATGTTACAAGATGGGTTGCCAACTGGATCACTGATAGAACACACACCGTGAAAGTAGCAGACTCCAAGTATGACTTTGGACCAGTGATGAGTGCAGTACCACAGGGTTCAGTCCTGGGTCCTGTCCTGTTTGGTATCTACTTCCTGAAGTAAACATTAACATGGAAGGTCTCTACTAATGAAGTTTCAGATGACTGCAAACTAGAGCCATAATTGAAACTACTAAAGATGTGGACATCCTACAAAAGGGCCTCACTGAGACAGATGCCTGGTGTCAAAGCCATGGCCTCAAGCTCAATGCCAAAAAGTGCATTGTCATCCCCTTTGGTAAATCTCTGTAGCCATGAACTACAACATAGGTGGTAGTATACCTAACACTGAAAGTGTGATGAGACCTTGGGTCACAGGTGGACAGTGGACACACCTGTGATAATCACATCCCCACAGTATTCAGAAGATCCTTCTACCTGGCACACCATGCAAAAGGTGTCTCATGCAGAATAGAAGAGGACATTGTTCCCCCTCTACTCATCACTCACTAGATCCATAATAGAGTACAATGCCCTTTTATGTACCTCACAAGACATCTACAACAACTGGAAATCCTGCAGAAATACCTCACAAAGAGGATTAGCGGCCTGAAATACATGCCATACACAGACCATCTCAAAATGCTCCAGCTGTACTGTCTCATATCACCTACTCAGAGGTGATCTCTGCCTAACATACAAAGTTATGTCAAACACAAAGCTGTTGGACATGCTCCACGTAAAACACTCACAATCCCTCTGATCTTCGCCCCAAAACCCAGATTGAAATACAAAGGAAGGGGTGTATCCATTTACCTTATGGATACCCACTCCTTTAGGTTTGTGGCACAGCATGAGGCCTTGGAGACCATGCAAGTGCAACTAATATTGGGCAAAGCTGCTTATCAGATAGTAGCCTGCTACAGATCACCTACCTTGTCTCAGGAACCTCACTCAGTATTCCTGAGAACACTGGAAAATATAAAGGTCCTACCAAACACCATTATATGAGGAGATTACAACTACCCAAACATTGACTGGGAGAATTACTTGTGTACAACCCTTGCCCAATGCTTCCTAGAGTTTAAAAACTCAAATGCCCTGGAACAGCTGGTCATCACACCCACTAGAGGTGACAACATATTGGAACTGATCATCACCAACATGGGGTACCAGTGTTCCACACCAGAAATAAACCCCTCACTGGTAATATCAGACCATAAAGTAATCACACTGGACATCCACATCCCCCCCCCAAGTCAAGGAAACCACTATGAAGAAATTTTCAAAAGCAAACTGCACACTTCTCAAGACCAAAGTGGAAAGTTCCAAAGCCCCCTTGCTATAGGATAATGCTATACAATCTGCAGAATCATTTACAAGTGCATTCTATGAGCATCTACAGGGATGCATGGATCAAGACATCCCAAATAAAACCAAGACACACTCCTCCAAAAAGAAGAAACCAATATGGTGGTCATTGCCCATAAATAAGCTATACAACAGAAGGAGGAAACTAACACATGATAGAGCAAACTTAACAAAAGGAAAGGCATCACTGATCATTATAAGGGAAGAAACAATGATCACTCATAAAATAATCCAAGGTCAGTTTCTAAAGACAAATTGCCAAGGAATCTAAGAATAACAACCACAAAGCATTCATTAGCTATACCAAACATTTAGGTGGCAACTCTCAAATATGCTGTCAGCTACTGCAAAATGGCAAAAAATATACTGAACCAACTGACATTGCCCACATCCTAGCAGACAAGTTCAGTGCAAACTTTACCCCCCCTCACCCCCAAAAGAGCCTGTGTCCATCCTAGAAGAATGCAGAGCCCCAGACTTCGTGTACATGCAGGTAAAAACAGCCCTCTCCAAAGCTAAGAACACAGCATCAATGGGACTGGATGGTGTCCCAGGCTGCGTCTTACACCAGCCCCAAAAGGAACAACACCCTCACCTACATTCACTGTCCAGACTCAACCTTACCACAGGCTATGTACCTAAAGAATGGCATACAGGAACAGTCATCCAGCTCCACAAAAGGTGGTGTCACAACAGAACCTGGAAACTATTGCCCTATAGGCCTACTCAGCCTGGTCTCAAAGCTATGGAGCAAATTATCATGGAAGCCATAAACAGAGACATTGGGAACCTCCAGACACTGGATTTTACCCATTTTGGCTTTGTTAAAGGCAGATCCTGCCTCCTAAACCTAGTTGACTTCTTTGAAACAGTTACCAAGGACATAGATGGAGGTGAAAGTAGTCCACGCCGCCCACCTGGTCCTCACTAAGGCCTTTGACACCATTCCCCACTCTGGCATCATGGACAAGCTTACCAGCTTGAACATTAACCCCTATGTCACAGGATGGGTGACCAACTGGCTCACCGATCAAACACACATGGTCAGAGCTGCGGGTGCCATGTCCGACTCTAAACCAGTCACAAGTGGCATCCCACAGGTCTTGGTCCTGGGACCCCACCTGTTCAGTAGATACTGCTCAGAGGTACAGGCAAGCACGGGAGGAGTATGGCTGACCAAGTTTGCAGATGACTGCTAACTGTGGTCCATAAACGACTCTACGGCTGACACAGACATCCTCCAGAAGGGTCTTACAGAGACAGATACCTGGTGTCAAAACAATGCCCTCAAGCAGAATGCCAAAAAATGCATAGTCATCCCCTTTGGATAAAACAAAGTGCCCACAAATTACCACATAGGTGGTAATCCAGTATGTACGAAGAATGTAATTATGGACCTGGGGACCCAGGTAGATAGTAAACTCTCCTTTGATGATCACATTGCCAAAGTGTTTAGAAATTCCTTCTATGTAGCCCACCTAATGTCACCTAATGTAACCCACTTTGTCAAGTCTGATGATGTCACCATCCTACAAATATACCTGTGGAAAGGAGAACTCCCAGTAATGTGTATAGTGCGTCATGTAAATGCGTATTCCTCTAATATAAAGTAGTTGGTTAGGGGCTTGAATCCTGCACTTGCCAACTGTATGAGGGTGTGTGTGTGTGTGTGTGTGTGTGTGTGTGTGTGTGTGTGTGTGTGTGTGTGTGTGTGTGTGTGTGTGTGTGTGTGTCTCTCCTTGGAGAGGCGCAACCTTTTTGAAGACTACTGAAACACCTTAAAAGTGGTATACTCATCTTTGTCAAGTCTGATGATGTCACCATCCTACAAATATACCTGTGGAAAGGAGCGCTCCCAGTAATGTGTATAGCACGTCGTGTAAATGTGTACTGCTGTAATATCATAAAGTAGTTAGGTAGGGGTTTGAATCCTGCACTTGGTGACTGTGTGTGTGCTCCACGTGTGTGACACTGTTGGTCAATGTGTCATGGGTTTTGCTTTTACTACTGTATGACAAATCGCAATGACAACAGTATGTGCATCACACATGTCAGGTAGCCGTGTGGCAAATACATATACATACATGTGACCTCAGTTATTTCATAGGTGGGAACCCTGATTTCTCCATGAACACATCTGTTATCTTTGCCAGAGTGCACTGCCGCTTTCCAGACCTTAGGTCACATCTGTATGATTGTGACAAGCCTAGCCACTGCAGTGATCCCTGGCCTACGTCATCCGTTTCACATACATTCATTATGGTTTCTATTGAATAATGTGAGTGAGGGTTTATGCCTGAGGTATATTTGAAACCTGTTCAAAAGCAGCAAAGTCTTTCAAAGATGGCTATTTATTATAGGTGTGCAACAACCTTTGTGGATATGCATGCAGACCCCTTATTGCTTATGTGATCCACAGAGGGATTTCCAAAACCCTTTGGAAATGTGATTATCAAAGGAGACATGACTTAACACATGGCTCTATGTATACATCGGTACCTGTTCCACATTTTGGGGGCCACTACTTATGTGGTACTCTGGGGATACTTTGTTTTGTAAAAGTGGATGACTATGCTTTATTTGGCTTATAGCTTTACAGCATGGGTTTGACACCAGGTATCTGTCTGTATGATACCCTTTTGGAGGATGTGTGTGTCATCTGGAGAATGCATTATAGCCCACAGTATGCATTGCCAAACGTGGCCAGACATATCCCTACTGTGTTTGCTTGTACCTAAGAAAGCTATATGCCAAACAGGAGTGGTCCCAGGACTGAGTGCAGGTGAATACCACTTGTTACTGGCATAGAATAGTACTTGAAGGCTGCAAATGTTACTGTGTGTCCTACATCTGTGTGTCAGTTGTCAAGCCATCATCTAACAATTGTTTATGGGCAGGCTGTTGAGGTTATGTATACTACCAGAATACAAACCAATGACAGGTAGTAACAACAATATCACCCAAGGCACAGTGTCAAATCGTGTCATACACACACGTGTACTCAAGTTCCAAAATGTGTGTAGTACAATGCATACTGGCCACCAATAGAAACTATGGAGTGTCAACACTGTCTAATACAGGGCATGTCACCCTGCCCATGTGTCCAATATGCACGTACATGCAGACAGTGCACCTCAACCATGTATGGTTAACCAATAACCAGTATGATATTAGAGTAATTGATAAAGATATCCAAAAGGTATTTAATATTAGATATAATAAGAATAGATATAGGAGATTTTTTAGGAATAGACAATATAATGGGGTGTGTAATAATGTAGAGTTAGAAAAATTTTTTGTAGTTTCTACATATAATATTTGTAGCAGGGACATTAGGCATTGTTTTTTATATTTTTGGGAGTTTCTAAGGAATTTTGAAGAATTAACAGGTCTAGTTAACAAGAAGGAAGTTTTTTCCTACAAGAGGGGAAGAAATGTTAAAGATTTGTTAGTTCATACTAGGTTTTCTAGACCTGTAAATAGAATGCCCTTGCAGATTCAGGAAAGAGGCTTTAAGCCTTGTGGGAAATGTAGTATATGTTGCTACACAGAAAATGTATTTCCCTATATTAATAATATTCCTTTTTCGCCTAACGGTGTATATAATTGTAGAACGGATGGGGTAGTTTATGTAATAAAGTGTGATTGTGAAAAGTTTTATATTGGACAAACAAAAAGAATGTTTAAAGTGAGATTACTGGAACATTTGAGAGACATTGAATAATAGGGATGAGAGTCCTGTGGCTCAACATTTTAAAGAATATCATAATGGTAACCCTGTGGGTTTAAAAGCAACTGTTTTACAACAGATTTCTGTCTGTGATTATGATAAAGACAAGATTAAATGTCTGCTTTTAAAAAGAAGCTATTTTTATACTAAAATATGATACTTTGGCACCGAAAGGTTTGAATGTAGAATTTTGCTGGAAGAGCTTTCTTTAAATAGTGTTGTATGGTTTTAAATTTTGAGTGCATTAATTGTTTAATTGTTTAATTGTTAATTGATGGTGTGTATATATATACTGTGGGTATGTATTAATTGTTACTCCTTGAAGGCTGTTGGTGGCCGAGGCGCTAGAGAGAGAAATAAACCTTTTTACTGGATTCCTGTTTTTTCGTTTTTGTGGTGAAGCAAGTTTTGTACTGGTGCCTTCCTTGCACCTTGGTGCTTTGGTGTTGTATTTCCTGTTGAGGTTATGTATACTACCAGAATACAAACCAATGACAGGTAGTAACAACAATATCACCCAAGGCACAGTGTCAAATTGTGTCATACACACACGTGTACTCAAGTTCCAAAATGTGTGTAGTACAATGCATACTGGCCACCAATAGAAACTATGGAGTGTCAACACTGTCTAATACAGGGCATGTCACCCTGCCCATGTGTCCAATATGCACGTACATGCAGACAGTGCACCTCAACCATGTTCACAAATATACACCTGCAAATCTGTGCTGCACACATCCCACACTTACTGTCCACTCTAGAATACATGCTGACAAAACTACACACATCAGCCAAGTGGCACATGGGCAGACAATACACAATTGGAATAAACACTGGTGTAAACAATACTACATTGATAATTATAGCTTTAATGCATCATGCCTGCGCAGCTACACCTTCAAGGATATCATTACACTTTACTGCTGACAACATGCTACACATTAAAACATTGCTATACTGTAATAAAGTCACCCTGTGCATCAGCACCATGTTAGCCTGTTCCTGCATCAATGTTACAGATGACAGGAGGTGGCACAGGTTTCATCATATGCACAGGGTGTGTTGTTGGGTTTGCCAGAGGCCTACATTGAGCCATACAATTGACGTGTGTGTGTGTGTGTGTGTGTGTGTGTGTGTGTGTGTGTGTGTGTGTGTGTGTGTGTGTGTGTGTGTGTGTGTGTGTGTGTGTGTGTGTGTGTGTGTGTGTGTGTGTGTCTGCATGCACACAGTTCCACCATGTGGCTGCCATATATGGGGATTTGTGGGACAGCTACAGACTGTACCTGGCAGGCTTTACAGATCACCATCTCTGGCCATGGATACGGGACCTGTGCCTGGCAGGGGTGTTACAGACAGTATAAGGTACTAATCCAGACTGGGAACTATCTTCAGAGGTTGACATAAGTCCACTGGATCCAGGTCCCTGCTGGGACTGGCCAGAGCCAAGTGCATGTGGTCTTCTAGGACGGTCTATGGACAGCCCCCCACAACTTTGCTGGGGCTGGTACTGGCACTACAGGAGTGGTTATGACTTGATGGACATCCATGGCGACTGCCAGCTGATGATGTTGCTGGCATACGTCCACATCAATGTCTCAACTGTCCCACACTGTCCTGACACATGGACATGACATTGTGGAGGACATTTAATGTCTCACCCCAACATCTATCAATGACCTCAGTGTAATTATGTATGGCACCTGCTAGGTCATGGATACTGTCATTTACAGAGGTGTTATGAGCCCTCTGTGCCCTTAGTCCCTGTCTGGTGTACCGCTTCATACATGCCTGTGCCTCCATGACAGCCTGGAACATGCGTGTGGTTGTAAGAGTTGTGGCACATCTGCCACGGGCATGATGACCAGCAGTGCTCTGACGAGAACCCCTGGACATCTGCCTATGTGGTACCGTTCCAGACATCTGGCTATGGTTGCTGTGTCCTGATGCATGTGCCATAGATACCACACTGTCCTGGCCAGTGCCGACTGTACACTGTCCCTCTGCTAAGGGCATTAGTGATGCTGGATGTACAGGCAGTATGACTGTGTGTATGGATGGGGTGGAGACGTGTACTGTCAGTTGGTGGCCCAACAACAGACCCTGACAAACCTGCCTGTGCCTCAACACACCTATCCTCATTATCACTATCTGTGTCAGTGACATCAGGTTCCTGCACTGAACCAGCTCCACCTCAGCACCTGTGAGAGGAAAACAGGAAACACACTTTAAGACCTGTACATGATATCAGACCACATGCACACATGCACATGCACAAATGCACACGCACACACGCACACATGCACACGTGCATGTGCACACATGCACATGTACACATGCACACACACAATTACACTCCTCACTAAAGCAGACAGACACACACACACACACAGACACACACACACCACCAGAAATCTCAGAACATACTCAATAGCAGTTGATGGTGAGGTACAGTATCACAAGCAAAACAGTCATATCACACATGTCAGCATGCAGGACATGTGTTGCTCAACAGCATGCAGTGCAAGTGTAGACAGTCCTTGTTACTAACAGTATACATGGCTTTGATGCATGTGTTTTTTTGTTCAGTGATTGGCCTCCCCCTGGAACGCAATGCATATATGGACCCAACATTGCTGTGCAAATATTCAAAATTCTGTAATGTACTGTGCAGCATCACTCACAGGTCTACATACCATGGCTGGATGTGTATCTGTGTGTCACATAGATATCCAATTCTGATTAGAACCTCTGTGTCTTTAGCAAATAATTGTGGACACAGTTTTAGCTCATGCATGATGTGTATACACACAAGATCAGTAGTGCATGTATAACTGATGGAATACCATTGGTTCACATACCCAATGTACAGTAGTTATGGTGAGTGTAGATCATATTGTGGACATGCCATTGCCATCCATGACATGGCATGCTAAAACACAACTGCAAATTTAAACATCACACATACCCAATGTGTGTCATATGACCTAGCCACTCAATAGCATCACAAGCCATATATGTGTCAGTTGTGCAAATGGTGATTGGTATGCATATTGTTTAGAGGTGCATATGTTTGCACACACAACATTGAGGTGTATAGCAATGAAAGCTATGTGTAGTACTGTGGTTACAATAACTGGATGGGGTGTAGTACCATAAGCCATCATCGTGAAGCATCATGTGGTCACTCAAGGCTACAAATGAGTCCCAAACCAGCACCTATCATGCTGTACCGGAACTGCACTAACATGGCTACATTCACCATTTCACAACCAGTTGTTACATGGGTTTGTAAGGAGGCCAATAAGGAGCATTCCCTAACATGAATGTGTTGTATGTTGCAGAGTGTTTCACTGCCCCATGATAGGCCTCTACCCCTCAGGTATATTGTGTGCTGTGTGGATGACATTTGGGATACTGGAATGAGACTTTACAGAGGGTTTGTGAATACTTCCTGTGTAGCGTGATGACATAGTTGTGTATGTTATGTGCATGTTGTGTATTGACTCTGCCTATCCAATGGTCACTACAGTGTAGCCACATTTGTTTGAGGTGGTCTGTGTATGTAGCAGACATTTACCATAATGGAGGTTGGAGCCACCCAGCAAGAACACATGGAGCATGCAGGTAACATGGCATATCTGTAGACTACTGTTACCTCTATTGGTAGATCATGCATATGTGAGATGTGTACTGTGTAGTTAGAAGATGTGGAGCCTGTTGTTGTACAATACTGATCATATGGAACATAATCTGTAGGCCTGTGAATGTAAACTATTGTTCTACTGTAAGATTGCAAACCCACAGTAGCAATGCCACAGTTGTCACCACTGACAAACTGTCTCATATCTATGTAGGTCCCTCTGGTGTGACAGCAAGGCAGCAGACAGATGCTGGTGAGTGTGTTCTACATTTATTATTGCAAATAAAAAGTGCATGTCATAGTTAAGGTGTAGGCCATATACACATGTAACACACCTACACATAATGCATGCTGTGGATGTTTGTTGTGAGGAGCAGCTCCTCCACTCTGGTGAGGGGGGGATGGATGTTAACCCCACCACCTGTTGCAAGTTGTTGTCTCTGTACATCAGAAGCATGCTGACGGACATGTCTAAGTAGATCACTGCAGTGGTGGTGTACCTGCTCATATGTCCGGTTATGCAGGCCTACCTCATTTACCCTCCGGACATCTTGCCACATTGCAGTACGCTCCTGCTGGTCTTGGCTTGTTCTGGAGAATAGTAGGCTATAGTGCTGAATCATACAGCTTGTAAGAATCTCATCTTCAGCACTACTGTAGCTAGGATTTCTACGGTGTGCCATGATCCCTGGAAGACATAAAGAAAAAATATGTATGAGCAAGTCATATGGCACATTTAACATTATACAGTACAGATATCACTGAACTGCCATATATAGAAACCTATTAGCTGAATGAGGTTAAACACTTTCACTTCCACTTATCAGTGCTCACCCCAGAACTGCTTGAAAGTGCCTGGCACTCTCTATATAATAAACCATTTTCTGCACAGCAACAAATTAAAATCACTATATAAGACTATACAAGAGTACCTGGCACACTGTATGCAGCACAATGCACCACCTAGCCACAGCAGATATAGATCCAGCCAATGCATAAAGAAATATGTCATCCATCGCAATGTTTGTAAGGTCCAGTTACAGTATTACCATTATACCACACAATTTGTTGATGGCAAACCCGTGGCCAAAATATGTGCACAATTGTGAATATAGGTGGCATACTGCTGTAGTAAACTATAAATGTTGCTAGATACGCAGTTATATGTTGTAACACACATATGACAGACGACATGTTACAGGCATACCCACACACACATCACACATAATTACAAGACACAAAGGTATGGTAACCCAGATAAGCTTTACATGTGTACCATAGAGTACTGTGTGTCAGTACTTACAAAATCTTAAGCTTGAGGAATGTAATCTGTGATGACTACAGGGACCACACAAAACAGTGGTTCCAAGCAATGTGGACATACACCATACTTTGATGTTTAGGCCCAGAGCTTCAAGTAGTACTACAGTACATACAGGATTTGGATTCAACATCAGTACCAATCAATAAGCATACATGTAGTGCTTTAGCCTCCAATGACACACCCCAGTTAACACCAAGGGACTACATCAGACTGTATGCCATAGTGCTGTATCTGCCTAGCAACAGCATACACAGCTTTTGCTGGGATCAAAGCAAGGACCCATAATATCATGACAGAAACAGTATCCCACAAATACACATCCTTGACATATTCACCAACACATTGACCATCACACTCAATCAACTTTACATAGAATCTATTGCAACAAGTAGATGGGGGTGTGTATGAATATATATGACTCTGTGTGTGTGTGTGTGTGTGTGTGTGTGTGTGTGTGTGTGTGTGTGTGTGTGTGTGTGTATATATATATATATATATATATATATATATATATACACACACACACACACATACATATACACATCCATTGGTGTACATATGCATATACATATAGGCACATATACAGTCCACCTTTCATGGTGGGAATATCAATTATACAAAAGATGTGAGGTATACAGTAATGTAATAATATCGCACAGTCTTGTGAGAAATGCATTGAAAGTGTTCACAGCCCAGGTAGCTTTAGCAGGCCTCACTGGCTGCAACATTGCAAACTGAACAAAACACCCACAGTTTTAACCACAACATGTCATATACCAGCACTGTATGCTGTCTTGTTTGTCACACACTAAAACCTACATCCAAATATGCACATAACAACCTTCACCAACATATATATTTCCACTCTTCACAAACAGTTGCAATATGTCCCTTGCTCTATGCACATATACAGATGTTAATATATATGACACATATATATCTCTCTGTATGTGTGCGCCATACACACACAAGGTCCACACTGTTGTAAGTCCCTGGACCTCACAGCTGAACTGTTGGGCCTTGCTGCAACATGAACAGGTGTCAAATGTGAACACACAGTAACATTAGAGGGGGTATATATAGCTCCAAATGCTAGATTAGCATACTAGCCTGGTACAGCAGTTGCCAATGCTAAGCTACACTTTAATATGACTATCATGCATGTGTTACTCTGTCACACCCATGTTTATATAAATGTTTGTGCTAATCCTCCAAACAGCCATTGGCCACACTACTGTACAGAACACAGATAACATGGATCAGATGTTTGACATTTAATGCTGAGCTACACATTTCACAGTTATGTCCCACTGCCCAGAGGTACACACTGAATTGTCCATAGCAGTAGTTAAGCAGGACATCTGTGCATAGATACGTTCTGCTGCCACATATGAATGGTTCACATTATGTAGAGTACTCTTCAAAAACATCTACTACATGCCAGTAAATCCATATCTGTTACATTCCTTTCCTTTGTATGAGTTGGTATTTCTTTTTCTTTTTCTTTTTCCTTTTGCTTTTCACTGTCTCTCTCTGTCTCTCTCTCTCTCTCTCAGTCTCTGCAATAGAGTGATTGAGTTTGTTGGCAGCAGTTACAGCCTGCTTTTATCGGTATTTGCACATGTGCATGTGATGGCCTCTGCACCAATTGGTGGCCACCATTTGCTAAATGCATGCAGCCTGCTGTGTGATAATTGCAGTAATCACTGTCATAGCAACCCAATGCTATAAATTGCTAACTCAGGTAGGCATGGCCCTTTCAGCTTTCCAAGATGGGGATCATGCTTGTTTGCTATGGACATTGTTGTTTAAGGCAGAAGGTTGGTCTAGTTCTTATATCTGAAGCCAGGGGTGTAGCCAGTGATTTAAATGTTGTACTCAGACCTGAATGTTGCTGCTTCCAGTATACACTTGTCAGTGTAGAATTGTACTCACCCTTCAAAATGCTAACCCAAGATACATGGGAGTATGTACTTTCTTTTCTAATTGTACAATTAACTGCCATAGAAAACTAGTTATTGAGATGTATTCCTTTGGCACATGAATTGTTTGTGAACTGCTATACTGTGAATATTAATTTACTCACTTCTGAACAGTTTGTGCTTTTTTAGTGTTGACATTAGCACAGGCTGCTCAGGAAAACTGGACAAATTTCAGTACTGAGTATGCCTACATACATCCTTGGTAGACCCTGAACACACAGGTATATTCTACATTTGGGTAGGGGTGCAGAAGTACAGAGAGCATTAGGTATTATTGTGTGAATTTTATCTTGCTGGACTTAAAGGGTTGCTGTTTACCTGTTAGTTTATCAAGGCAAGTAGTCTGTCTGCGTAGCTCCCAACTGTGGACCTATCCATATGGTAGACAGAGGTTATCCTGTTATTCTTTGTCTGTGCACCACACCGGTCTTTTCAGCACTGGAACAATGGCATTGTCAGAATTGGTTGCTACCAGTACATGGCTACATCCTTTGGTATTTCAGTGTTGTACTCCTACATAAGGATATGCTTCTGGAACTCCTTCCAAAGCTATTTGCACAGTGTGTAACAGCAGAAAAGCTGATATGCCTGTGTGTTTCTGCCTCTGCCAGGCCTCTCAAACACTCAGGTACATATTTGAACAGACTCAGGGAAAAGTAGGTAAAAGTGAGGTACACCTTTAAAATATTAGTGCCATTAAGTTGAGACTTTGAGAGAACCAGAGCATATGGATTAATACACCTTTTCCTGAAGTACAAGCAGTGTGTAACTCTTACTTATTGTCATTATTCATTAAGTGTAATTCACCACCTTTCTGGCCAACGTCAGTACTTTTCAGAGGAATTCAGAGGGACACAGCTAAAATTTGTTTCAAAATCAGGAACATCCCTGAAAATTAGGCACAGTTGGGAGGTAAGGCCTCTGCCCTAATCAGTATGCCAGTATTTGTCCTGCTATGATACTGTGTGGGGGGTTGTAAAGTGCTGCTGTAACATTATTTCCTGCTAGAATGGCTGCTTCTCTTATCACAGTCATGTAATGCAATTCCACAACAACTGCTGGAAAAGATCCACAGAACAAGTTGTGTGTTAATGGCATTCCTATTTTTCCTTTACATTCACTCACTACTGCTTAAAAGTGCTTACTCCCGCTAACCCCCGTGCTCATTTCTTTGAAAGAAAAGAAAATGGGGAGATAGGAAAGTGGTGAAAAAGGGGCACAAAGAGGGAAAGACAGTAGGGAAAACAGATAGGGATGTGCAGGACGGGTGTAGGTAAGGCCCATAGCTGCCCATTTCTTTAACAGCAACAACTGTGCATATGCAATAAATTTGGAGGGAAATATGAAAACTTCCACCCCTGAGAGAGGGGTGAAGACAACAAAGTATGTTGTACTGCCAATTAAATTACATTTTATGTGTCCAGCGGACATGTGTACAAAATGGGCAGCTATGTATGAGGCGTAAGTTTTTTTTTTGGGAGCAGATTGCCCTTTTTTTTTTTTCAGGTGACAGTGGAATGTGGGGTAGGGGAAGTAGGTATATTTGGGGAGGTAGGTTGGGGAGGTAAACAGACAAGACAAACAAGACGCATACAGGGGCTGAATATGACATGTGGTGGGTGAACACCATTGACAGGGAAGGATGTTTGGAAATCGCAAGCCCATGAGCCCACAGATGGCAACAGTGGAACTGAAATCCCCACCTATGGGCAGTCACCACTGCACCTTCACAGCCCAGAGGGTGGCTGTGCTGGGGACTGCGTAGAAGGGACAGGTACACCCGTGAGTCATGCCACTCGTGCCTCAAGCTGGCGTAGAGGATCAGCGACAGAACGCTCGATCTCTCTACGCACCACAGCCCGGACCGTTCAGAGGGTGATAGGTGGCCTTCCTCAGCCCACGCTTGCACGGGGGGATGAACCCCATCCCCTGCAGCGCTTCCACCTTAAGGTGGCACAGGGCCAACGGAGGAGGAGGTCCCAGGCTGGGCACCGGACCTGCTGGTGCCAGGTGCCATTGCCAGCTGAGGTGGGACAGGTGGGTCCGCTGGGACCGGCCTTCCCATACGTTCTATGTTTTGGAGGATTTAATGAAAATATGGGTTAGTAACAGTCAACAGCATTCCCATTTAGTTATAACAGCATGCAGAAGTATTCCCATTAACCCAACACACCAGAGTTCCAACAGTTGAACAGCAAGCATGACACATGCATATATGGGACAACAGTAGGGATTACAACAGCATGCATGTTTAATTGATGGTAACAGGCCACCAATATTGTAGTATTTGAACAGGTCACATGCATCAAAATAAATGCAGATATTTATAAACCAATAGGACATATGTCCCAACAAATGTTTTGAGATTAGACATACCCATTGAGGTGTGCAATTGCATTTTTTTATGCACATACAGTAGGGTGGAAAAAGATAGCTCCATTAACAACTTATATATCCTTCTAGTTTACACTACATTCCTATTAACTGCAGTTATATGTCCCCTACATGTATTATGACACTACCCAATTGTCCTTAAATTGTGAAATGGGTTTTGCTAGATGTTTATATACATGAGCTGTATCTGACGTACAAATTGTCCGGGATGTAGATGTTACTGCTACATATTTTGTGAGTTGCTCTGACACACTACTGCTGAGATGGTACACTGACAGCTCTACTTTCTTATAATTATCTAGATATGTTCAGGTGAAATTATCAGTTATATGTTAACAGCTCCCTACATTTCTGGCAGCACACTGACATTTCTGGGGAACACAATACCAAGCCACTCATGTGCCAGATTAACCTGTACATGCTGGGCATGAACCAACAGTTGAGGACTGTAAATATGCTTAAAAGCTACTGGCACTCCCTTCATCCACTTTATATGGGCCTACCCATGGGCTCCAGTACTCCACTCCTGAAGGTCCCTTCCTGCATCTGGATTCTAAGAACTCACTCCTGCAAAACCCCTGTCGACTTTTCTGGACATTCCAACCTGCTAGTCTGGGCCATTCAAGGAAAGAGCTACAGTTTGGACCCAATTAATGTTCTCATTTGAATGTATGTAGCCCTGTACTACACTTATTTATCTAAGAATACCTATCTATGTTAGCTTGTCCTTCCATGTGTATGAATCAGCAGCCTACTGCAGACCACTTCTACCCCCTCTCCCACCTGTATTCCCTGATTTCTAGTCCCTACAATATAAGTAACTTATTCTAAATGAGACTTACCTAAATAGCCTCCCCTATCTTATTCCTTTTCTAACTGCTATCATTCCTTTCTACTCTAGGTGGCGGTACTCATTCTTCCTATAGCTTGTATTATTTTCTTAAAACCCCTATGTCCAACATTACCTCTATCTGCCTGTAACTACACAATAGCCCCCTAATCTCATTCCACACACTCTAAACCCTGATCTAACCCTCCTCCATAACCTTAAACTAGCTAAGGGACAAAGCTCCCCTATATTTGTTTTTTACCTTGTTCTTATACAAAGTAATACTTTATACAGTTTTTCTACCCATTAACCTACGTACCTTCCTGTGAACAGCAGTGGCTGATACTTTTTCAGCTGGTCTCTCTCACTCTGCTGCTCAATCCCGCTCCGTTCGCCCTTCGGGCTCAAACCGCTCCCCTACCCTGCCCCAATTCCCACCCGCCCCCAGTACTCCTACATTTATACCACAAGTTGGCACACACCCATCCTATCCACTCCAATCAGACAAATCTCATCGTAAACTTGCCCAACCCTTTTTTACTTTACATCACACCCTCTAACTAACCTACTTCCTCCTCTATTACTTAAAGTCATACTACTACTACTCACCTGCACCTACAATCTACCTCATCTTCTCACTCACCTCCCCAATCATTAAAATGGGGAAAACATTCATCCCTTCACAACTTAAACTACTTATCTGCTTATCACTTTTACCTCCTCTTGTAACTACTTACCTCTTAACCTCCTATGAATACCCACTTTACTCTACTCTTCCTTTTCCTTCTAAACACACCTCTACACCTGTAACACCTTTCTCTCCTACCTTTTTAAATCCCACTACTCAACCCAACTACCTACTACCCAAATACCACAGACTAGCACACTTTAAGACAAGCAAACAAAAATCTAGGAAACTAATCAACTGCTTTTACAAACTTCTCCAGCCTAACAATTTTAAACTCCTCCACTCACTGTTGGATGGAGATGTTCATCCTAACCCTGGCCCACACCATACCAATACCAATGGCTACAAAAAACAAGATAAAGCTACTTCTCTATCATCTACCATACCTGCCAACTCTCTCTCTATTGCTCATCTCAATATACAAAGTATTTGTAATAAAATTACTCAAATCCATTCCCTTCTAGAAGTCCACCAATTTGATATCTTATGTTTAACTAAAACATGGCTAAGACCTACCATTAAAGACAATGAAATCACCCCACCTGGGTATAAAATCATTAGACTTGACTGCACAGCCAAAAAGGGAGGAGGGTAGCAATTCTCTACAAAGCACAATTACAAATTAGTACTATAAATCTGAATTTTCCCCTAGATAAAAATGCCAAAGTAATCAGCTCCAAACTTCAGATCAACACTAGTAAAGCCATAAATATCATTGTGTATATCTTCCTCCAGGAAATAACATTAATACTCTAGAATATATCCTCAGTTTGCTCTCCATCAACCTCCCTCAAGAAACATTACTCTTAGGCGACTTCAACATTGATTGGAATTCCTGTAATAGTACAAACCCCACCTCCCATATAAACCTACATGGCTTTATACAACTCATTAATAGTCATACCAGCACTAATAAAACCAACAACAAAGAAACCACCTTAGACTGGATTCTTACTAATACTCCCCAACAAACCTACCAATCAGGTACCCTTCCAGATGATCTAAGCGACCACTCACTAACTTATGTCATTAGACATAAAACCAACCTAAATTTACCTACCACTTACAGAACACTACGTTCAAAAAAGGAATTTAACTCAGAGCATTTTCAAGCTGGATTAATACAATGTAATTGGTCCCCACTAAAATATCTCCTACTTAATGAAGCAGTAGAATACTTTAATTCCACATTCTTATCTATCCTGGATCACCATGCCCCAAGTCATACTATTAGAACCAAAGCTAAAGCAGCACCCTGGCTGACCAACAATACTAGGCAAAAAATCATTCTCAGAAACAAATCCTGGACTAAACGGCATACCACTAAGAATCTAACTGACCGCCAAAACTTCAGAGAGCTTAGAAACACTGCAAAAAAGCCATCCTGACAGACAAAATGAACTATTACCTTCAATTACAACAAACCTCCAAAAAGGAACCTAAAATATTCTGAGCCAGTATTAATAATCTTTTAACCCCAGGCCAGTCTATCACACCAAACCCTCAGGACTCTAACCCAGAGGATCCCACACAAATAGCCAACGTCTTTAATTCTTTCTTCACTAATACTATTCAAACTCTTGCTAGTCACCTATCTCCTGACACCTCTAAGCTACTCTTACCTACTTTAAATCCACCTCCTTCCCTTCACTTACAACCTGTTTCTACCTCCTTTATCTCATCACTGCTCCAAAAACTAAAACCTACCACCCCCTCTGCAGACAAACTTCCTGCAGAATTCCTGCAAATAGGAGCCAAAGCCATTGTCTATCCCATTTCTATTCTGATAAATAGATCTATAAATGAAGGAATTTTCCCTTCTATCTGGAAGATATCTCACATCATCCCATTACACAAAGGGGGTAATTCTAAAGACTTCTCAAACTATCGCCCCATGGCACTTCTATCACCTATAGCTAAAATCATGGAAAAATGTATCCACAAACAACTACTTAACCACCTTCTCCATAACAACCTACTTTCCAACTGTCAGCATGGATTCAGACCTTCCCACAGTACCACCACTGCTTTACTCTCCTTTACTAACTCCATCAACTATAACTGCAACAATAATAATCTATCATCTTCAGTCTTTATTGAATTATCTAAAGCTTTCGACATGGTTAATCATAAACTTCTTCTACACTTACTAAAATCTCTTTCACTTGATCCTCCTTCCTTAACTTGATTTACATCTTACCTAGAAGACCATCAGCAGGCAGTACTCTGGAAAAAATCACTATCTAATCTCCTTCCTATCTCTTTAGGTGTACCTCAAGGCTCTATCCTAGGCCCCCTTCTATTTTCTATCTTTATTAATGACCTACAATCAGCTATCCCAAACACTATCTGCATACAATATGCAGATGATTCTACCATAATCTGCACTGCTACCTCTCAAACTGAACTCCAGTCTCTTACCCAAAAAGCTTTTACCTCTGTTGAACAATGGTTCTCAGACCATTGCCTACTCCTCAACCCTAAGAAAACCAAACTGTTATTGTTCTCAACTACCCGTAAATCTACCCCACTAAACTTCACTCTCACTTCCACTGACAGTACTGTTATTTTTCCAGATTCAACTACAAAATTATTAGGGATAACTATTTACAATAATCTCAGCTTTGACTCTCACATCAACAACACAATAAAATTAGTTAATAATAAAATCGGATCCCTTTACAGAATCAAACCCTTCCTTACACCTGTAGCTAGGACCACCTTAGCCAGATCTCACCTAATCTCTACTCTTCTTTATGCTTCCCCCATATACACCAATCTCTCCAAAAATAACCTCAAGAAACTAGCAATATCTTACTATAATATTGCTCGATTTGCTACAGGATCCCCTTTTAGAACTCATCGCTGCCTGAACCTAAGACAACTAGGTTGGCTAGAACTTCCTAACCAGCTCATACTTCAACAGCTCTTAATAACTCACAAGATCCTGTACCAACCAAATAATATAGCAATACTCTCTAACCTCGTTTCACCATACAATAACCTGAAACATCTACATTCATCAACTACTGATTAATATTACCAAACCCAATAACTCTGCAGGCGACTGCCTCTTTTCCAACTCTGTTGGAAAAATGTGGAACAAACTTCCCCCTGATATCTCATCTTTGACCTCTCTCCCACTTTTTAAAACTCAACTAAAAATGCATCTCAATAAACACTGGCTTTGTTCCTGCACCAACCCAGTTTAACTTTCCTTCTTCCTCTCTCTTTTCTTCTTCCGTAATTCTATTGTTCTCTTCTCCCTGCACCCTTAAGAGCTCTCCCTTTATATAACATCTATGTAGATATATGCTTACACATATATACTGTATGACTATTGTAATCCACAAAAAAAAAAACTTTTTTATTACATTTTTTAAGACATTTTATTACTCCACTTTTTGTTTTTGCTCCTTTCCTATTTGTGTAATATGTGTATTACCTACCTCTGTTTATAAATTTTAATCTTGTATTGCTGATCTCTGTTTAAACTTGTACTAACCACTGGAGCTTTTCTCCCCGGGCCTCTACTGAAAATGGACATATATCCAGCTAGACTAGCCTGGTCAACAAAAGTAAAATAAATAAATAAAATAAATAAATACCCAAGTGTGGGTTAACAGCGCTTAATACAACAGTACTATTTCTATAATGCAAGAGTACTACAACATATCAAAGAAAATGACACAGACACACTCCAGGAATTATACCTTTATTAAAGACTTAAAACACTTTTCTAGAGGCTCTCTCATTTATTTTATATAACAGTACATGCAGAATAATTATTAAAGAATTATTATACCTTTATTTATTGTGTTAAAACACTTTTTTCAGGCTCTCTCATTTATTTTATATAACAGTACATGCAGAATAATTACTAACCTGCCCGGTGGTGCAGCCTATCTGCATAGGCTTGCTGGTTCACAGCGCGGACACCTGCAGCTTTGAAGTAAATGAAGTGATATTGAGACATACCTATCCATAGTATAGACTAGAATAGCAATTCTTACATACTTAATTCCATGGCTACTTACTCAGTAGTGGGGCATTTTCCATCCCACGGGCCTCCTGGATCCACTGGTCCAGTTGATCCTCCTTGCGTCTCTTCAGGTCTGAGTTGTGGTGTCTGACCTGCTCACCAGTCCGAGGGACGCCTGTGGCACTGGTGAGTTCATGAGCTAGACGGTTCCAGGCTTCTGTTTTGTATTGGGTGCCCTGTAGGAGTCTATCCTCATGATTATGGACAAGGAGCCAAACCATTACTTTTGACTGCTCAATGCCCCAACGTTGCGCTCGAAATCAAGAGCCCTCTACAGCACCAGCCATGCTGCCTGCAGATGGGAGCTACAACCAGTTATGGCAAGTATTCTTGCCTATGGAGCTTAAATATGCCTCATTTCCCACACTTATTTGTGATTGGCCAGTTTTGAAAAAACTCAGCTGAAGGCACACCTGCTTAGCAATGGGTAAACTTCCATTGATATGTATGTGTGTGTTGAAAGTGCATGGTTGTTAAATGCTGTCATGGCTTAGTGGTTCAGTACTGTGATTATGGTGCACAGTATCCCGGGTTCGAGCCCTGTCATTGCTTTTTATTTTACTACTGGCCAGACTGCCTAGGAGGTGTGGCTGTGTTTAGCCGACTTTGCTCAACTTTGCCTGACATTGCTCTACGTTGCTATATGTTGCTCAACGTTGCCCGACGTTGCGCTGGTTAGCACAGAGTGCAACTCTGCACAAACTTGTTCTGTTTGCGCTAGTTGGCGCAATGCGCAGCTACGCGCAAAGCCATTGCGTTAGTTAATGCAGTGCTCAGCTGCGAGCAATTACATTTAAATATGTTTAATACTGGTAAACTTTGCTTAGCAGTGCTTCACATTGTTTAAGATACATTACTTATGCATCCATCAGTATGCATAACCATTTCACCTTCTTTTATATATATATATATATATATATATATATATATATATATATATAAAATTTGTTCACTACTACATAGGCCATTTCAATGCTTTTTACAAAAATTTAAATGATAAATGTCAGGAATTATTTTTATATACAGATTTCCAACAGAAAATAGAAGGGGGAGTGGTGGGACTTGAACCGGGAATGCCTCCTCTTTGTGCGAAGGCTCTACCACTACGCTATCGCTGTTTCACTTAATTTGCATATAAGTTTCTTATTATACTCTTCGGTGTCTAAACTGCTAACTGTAGCTAAGCAATGGGCAAACCCGCGGAAACTCGCACAATTATGGGCAGCTATATCGGAAATAATAAAAAAAAAATAAAAAATTTTTACATTTTATAATTGTACAGGGGTTTAGAATGTTGGGGAGTGTAGTATTGGGTATGTACACATTTGAGCAGACTCACTCATGTAAGTAGACATTTCCCAAGTGTCAGACTTGCAGGGTTGTGGACTTTTGGACTGCTCGGCATTCTGACACACCCCCTGCACTCGTGCACGCTCCGTGTTAGCCTTAGAGTTGAGGCAGCATGCCCTCATTAATATGCATAGAGCACTGCCGTCTTACTCTTAGACTGGCTCTTCCGTGTAAGACTAATCTAGTCTTACACAGAGGATTAGTGAATCCTGGGGAACATCTTACAAGTAGATAATTTCCTAGCAACATAGTTTCTTAATTAAATGACTAACTAAATGCATTTATACCAGCACAACTCATAGACTGAACAGTCATTGTTTCAGTAAATGTTCACTGTTCTAAGAAAAGGTACAACCAGAAAATGGAAATATTCCCGATCAGCTCATGAGTGGGTACATTTTATCCTGTATATAATGTACAACATATGCATTTTTGCTAGGTGGCTAAGAGCTTTTCAAGAATATCCAACATAAATGAATAGTTTACTAATGGCTACTCAGCCAAAAAAAAAATTGAAAAATTCTGATGAAGTGTCATTATATATACAAACCTATCATTCTTTTACCAGAACATTTTAAAAAATCTGATGGTGTCATTATATATACAAACCTATCATTCTTTTACCAGAACATTTTCTTTAGGGTGATGCCAGTCACTTCTTTTAGTCACTGTACTTTTTGTTCATTCATTTACTGTGCTCAAAATCATACTTCCTTTTAAACTTACAAGTAGCCATTTTTTACCACAACACATCATTTGCAATATTTGAAAAAACACTTCCTTTTTGGCAGTTTTGCTTTTCTATTCATTTTGTATGGTCATTCTTAGAATAATATTAAGATAAAGTTGTAACTTTTAAAACACTTTTACATCATCCAGCCCAGTCACAATTTTGGCATGTATGTGTTCATCTTTTGAAATGTTAAACCCACAATTTTATAACAATTCATATAATTTTCATATATATTTTCTCTTATACACATGAATGGCAATGTGTCCTTTCATGCCTTATTTTTTATTTCAGCACAAAATGTTCATTGATTTTGCTAATCACTGTCTTGTAAGTAAAACTCTGTTCCTCTGTGAATGAAAATGGGCTGCATAGTATGCCCTTAACTTATCTACCCTTAGAGTACAAGACAGCATACTAGCGTTTCTTTTGTTTTTTTTATTTTTTATTTATTTTTTTTTATTAATTTTGTTGCTAAATGAAATCATACAAAAGTCTGTCTCTAGGCTAACCATCTAAAGAGTTTGAGAAGTCATTTGACTCTGCTGGGTTAAAATTTCAAAGCTGAACACAGTCAGTGAAATGGTAATTTTATGAGGTAAAACTATTTTTATCTGTAAAATACCTGAATCTAAGAATCGATAATGTCATTCAGCTTTGATTTACATAATTTTTGTGGTATTCATTCATTACGGAAATCCCATTTCTGGCACAATGTTAGAAGTACAAACCTTGTGGTTAGCCACTGATATTTGCCATAACACTTTAGGTACACTTATTTTAGCAGTGTTATTTAAATTATCATCACAGAAAAAAGTTAAGATTCAACATATTGCCATTGCCATATGTAAAGGGTTCTTCTTTGGATGTCTTGGGTGGGAATTTTTGCTGCAGCAGCCCTCTTCATTGAGATAATAAAGCTTTGGTCTCACCCATCTGGAGGTACACTTGACATTTTCTGCAAGTGTTTAGACTCCCCAAATCCTTTATATTGTGATGCTTAGTCCCATACTCCAATTTTATTGCTAGGGTTTCAAAAAATGTCACCAACTCCCCAGCATTTGAGCTATTTTGGGATACCAGACAAGCATGTCCACTTTATAAAGTTCTTCTACTTGCTAAGCTGATGGAAAAATTCAAAAACAGGTGATAATACTTGTTTCTTGAGTGGACTTTAGTTGAAATATATTTCATGGTATTGGAGCTGTCAGCTACTGCATCCAAGTATTTAAACATGTTAATTGAGCCCCATGATAAATGGAATGACGTTTGGTACAAGTTTGGCTTCTAACTTTGCCATGTCAATTTGCCTTTATTTTGACATACAGTTAGTGGTTCGTGTCTCTGTACTGATTTGCGGACAGTGCAGAATTGATTGACACTGGGATGTGAGGTTGTTATTGACTTGATTAATTTTGGCCATTGCACTGACACTTTCGATCCTTCTTGACATTTGTCAAGTCCATGAGCACAATTGTGTTTTGAATCTAGCATTTCAGATATGTAAGATGTGTGTACAATTATGTCTTGATATAACAAGAAGCCATCTAGTTTAGATAATTGCACTCTGAAGGTGAAATACTTATGCATGTTCTATTTGGGTAATACCACATACAGTATTCTGTCAGTTATATGTCAAAGCATGAATGACTACAGTTGCACAGTCCCTGAGGGAATTAGGATATGATAATCATCTCTGCTGAACTCCCAGATCAAAAAATCAGTACTTGGAAATCAGTACATCTTATGTCTGTCTGTTGAAAAGTTGTGGTCAGTCGGAAGGGAATTGCTGATGATATGGAGAGAAGAGGCTAAACATATGCACTGGATTTGGTCATGTTGATTACACCTAGCCATCTGGTCAAGCACATTCCTCAACATTTTTAGCCCTTTGGATGAACACCCCCTCATTGATGGACCAGAAATTCTAGACTTTGGGTATCATACTTCAGAATTAAATGCCCTTGAGAAGACATGTTAATACAAGTGAAAACAATGGTCATAGCCATTATATCTCAGCACTGGATTTTTTTTTTTTTTTTTTGTGTGTGTCTAAAGACACTGTTACCAATTTACATTTCCATATTAATCAGTTATATACAGCCTTAAAGTCCGACCATAATTTTAGAACTCTGAAAGTTTTTTTGTGTATTTTGTTTGCCTGGGATAACCTTGTGCAAGAGGTACAAAGCTAAGGGTGTTTAATAAAGGTGTTATATTTAAAAAGTTATTCCATATAATGTAGTCAAACAAAAATGCGCAAAAAACAAATATTGACCACCAACCCTTCCGATAATAAAACTAATAACCACAAATGATTTGTGCAAGGAGTCAGAGTTAACAAATACAGTAAAATGTATTTTATTCCAGATTAAGTACTTTTGTCAATAGGACTTCATGAGAATACAAAGTGAAAAACAATCCTCACATTTAAATTCAACACATAACTAGAGTGAGGTCATGGCCAGAGCAATGGATCAGGACATTCCAGTGTCCCATTACCTGGATATTTCTCCCTGTTACTATAAACATTGTTCAAACCTATCAGAGTGCATACCATTTCCTTCTTTACGTCTACAATTATTAGAAATATTTAAAATGTTTATTTCAGATTTTATGGCATAAACACTAATATTCATTTGCTTAACAAAACAACACAGTCTCACAATGACAACAGCTTTACCATGAACAGTAAGCTTATTTACCTTGAAACTCACATTCATTGAACCAGCATTGAAACCTACATTCAAAGAGAATACATCTGGCCAGTAGAGGATTACATTTATCTTGGGCTGGTTTCAAACCATTGGCCCTTTGTACACATATTTAGGACCATGCACACATGCATGTGTTCTTTGATGCACCATCCTTATTGTATTAAATTATACTCATTGTGTAATACAGCACTACTTGTTAGTGTGTTTTAAATTTGTAGGCTTGAATATTTTTCCAGTAAGCAATGAAACAAAACGTATGAACCAATAATGAGAAAACTATCCATTGCAGAACATTTCGACCAAAAAAGCCCAATCAAACTTTAATCATTACAATTCACCAATATCAGTCAATATACACAAACTCTGCAGATGTAAGGGTCATCTGAATAATTCCACATGAAAGAGATGTATAACTAATGAAGAGGTTGTTGCTGGCAAACAACTTTGCATTTCATTGTTTAATGTACAAATTCAGTGTGTGCTGCCCTTGAACAATAAAGTGCCCATGTTAAATTTAAAAGAATAGTTAAGCTTGGTAATGTTGCAACAGGGAATGACTGTCAGACTGGCAACAGCGTTATAGTTACTAGGCATCTCATACAAAGATGGACACACTCAGCAGTGGAACAACTCCATCCCCTTAAAGGGTACTGCAATATCATCACTCTAGCAACATGGGGTCCAAATGGAAAGATGCGTATTATTGCTGAAACTGAATTCATCCTCAAGTCTCGGTGACTACCTTTGCAAGGTGGACCCTGATTTTCACAAAATCTCACCAAGACGGCAATGATATATAGACTGCATTTATATAGCATATATCATGGACCTAAAAAGCCTAAAAAATGTAACCTAAAAAAAGAGATCTGGGTGCACAAGACCCAGGATAAAAAAATGCCCAATCTTGATAGGCACACTGGTACCAGGAATGGAAAAGATGACAGTGTAGAATCCTCAAAAGATGGAAACATTCCTGCAATGGGCCCAAGCCAGGCCCAGGGGGAGGATGGCCCCCATGTGGTAGAAGGAAGTAGTAGTCCACAAAAATCACAAAAAACTGATAGGCCAAAGAAGAGCTTTAAAGATGATAAAGTGGACTATTGAGGATAAGAAAGAAATAATGCATTGTTACTATTATACAAAAAGCCCAGAATTTCCAGACACAAGATATACAAAATGATTAAGAGAGAAATTAGAGGAAAGAAAAATACTTCCACAGGAAAAACTGTCAGATGCTTCAAATGAAAATTTGTGTTCATCAATATAACAGATTTGTGAAAAACAGTATATAGATCAAGAAACATTGATCTATTTGGGAAAAGAAGCATCTGAGGAAATGCAAAAATATAAACAACAAAACCTAGAGATATTTGAACAGTATAAAAAAAGAAATATGGGCATAAGAAAGAGAGATTTAATATGGTACAATATTTATGCAAAGGAGAAAGACAAATTAATAAATATAAAGAAGACAAACCCAAAGATATTCAAAGAGAAATACAGACAAAGACATCCAGATATGGAAAATTTCACAATAAAAAACTAATATCACAAAGAGGGAGCGTAGAAAAGAAGATTAGTAAAGTAACAGATAAAAAAAATAGAAGCTGAAGTTATGGAATGCCTGCGAAGTGAGGGATTTGGTGTAGAAGGTCTAACACAGTTTACATCACAGCATGATGGAGTGAGTCCCCAAAGTAAGGAGAAGCAGGAAGATCAGAAGACAACTGAAGAAGAACTATGGACATGGGAAAGGAAAAGAGATTTAATATGGTGTGATATTTATGCAACGGAGAAAACAAAACTAACCAATACAAAAAGAGCAGCACCGAAGATATTTGAAGAAAAATACAGGCAAAGGAATCTGGACATAGAAAACTTTGCAATACAAAAAATCAGAAGACAAAGAGAAAAGGCAGTCACAAGGAGAACAGTAATGGAGAAGCTAATGAAACAGAAAAAGATGTTATGGAGCACTTGTGAAGTGAAGGATTCAGTGTAGAAAATCTAATTCAGAAAGCACCATAATAGGATAGAGCAATAGATATCCAAATTAAGGGGAAACCAGTGGAGCAGGAAGCAATTGGTCAGGTGCCATATGAAGATATTTTGGAGCCTTCCACAGGAAACCAGTATAAATGTTCACTTGAAGCTAGACAGCAGGAAACTGAAAACCCTGATGCAGTCAATGTTGAGAAGTGATAGGCCAGTGAGTTCCCATATGACAGAGCAATGGATGGCACAGGATGAAATTGAAGAGAATGTGCCACAGGAAGATGCTATAGAACTTTCTAATGAATGCCTGCAGGAAATGGAAAACAAGGGATGCACCTTCAGTTTGAAAGAAAATGATCTAAGAGAAGAGTTGTTTGATTTAATAGACATTGACAGATATATTAAAATCAGTGAAAGAAATAAACTGCAGAAGGTCACTAAAACCCCAAAAGTCAGAAGTCTGATAAAACAAATGAACACACTAATTAGGATTGGCCATAGAGATCCATGCGGTATAACAGAAGTAAACAGGATATATTACTGTGCAGCTAAATTCATAACTGATAAAGTTTTACCACAAGAACACAGGGTAGTGAGTGAAGGGATGGAGAGAAATTAAATACCATCATGGAAGTATAGGACAAAGAAAACTATAAAGCAATTAAGACAAAAAGTGGCACTGTTAGAAGATTACTAGATCAACAAAAATGCTAAGAAAGATTGATGTGATAAAAGCAATGTGCAGTATTAGAACAGCCCAGGATCTATCATGCACTATCACAAATAACAAACAAAAAATTTCAGCACAGGCAGAACAACTTAGAAGATATGCAGATGGGGTCTATATTAGAAGCATGAAAGTGCTTTTGAGCGAACACATAAAGAGCGACACATATTCATCAAACTGCATTTAAACGATTCAATGAATATGTCACAGGGCAAGGAGGTAGTTGGCCAATTACATGGAGTTGCCCTTTCCTTTGCTATAGTGTGATCTCAGAGTTGGTATATTTAGTTAGGGGTGTGTTATATTACCTGAAGGTTTGAGTGTTAACATGTGTGCCGTACTGGCTGTGCACTGTTATAAAGCCTAATTCTGAAAAAAGTATGTTTTTTTCCCAAAATAGAGAAAGATGTGATGAAAGTGAAATACTGATGCTAAAATATATGTACATAATGTAACATATCACCTTAGCCATATGTAAAGAGGCACTGCCACTTTTAGTTAGGGTCCGGTACCATTATTCACTGCTCTCTTCTAACTACAGTCAGCTGGGTATGAAATGCTTGAAATGTTAAACCCGTTTCAGTTAGCTTCCACATTGTTATGAATAGATGTTTTTCTTTTTACTAAAATACCAGCATCCTGGTGTGTTTGAGTGTTATAATAAATATCATAGGGTAACCTCAAGGTTTGGATTTCTGACAATTTCTTAGTAACAGACAGATGACAGTTTGAGGCAAATGTAATATTTCTTAAACACATACCCCTTTTAATTCTATACTAGGCTTTCATGTGCAGTCCAGAGCAACCTTATTAACTACCTACAACTGTTTTAGTTTCACTTGAACCCCCTTGTCTATATTTTATCTAGTGCACCATGAAGACTCAGTACTGGTATCATTACTGTTCTTTGTCTCGGAAGCCACCTATAACTTAAATTTGATACCACATAATATGCTTTATGAAATGCAAGCTTTTGAGTAAAGTACCCTGTTTTAAGGTATTATTCAAACAGTATAAGTGTTATAAAGTATGCTCAGATTAACACACTAGCCAAACACTCCATTAACAATAATTAAATACATATACAATAATCTAAAATATTGCATTTTTATTGTGATGATAAAATGTTTGAACAACTCTGCTGTCTAAATGCCAAGACTGGATCTCATTTTCAAAATTACAACATGCAGAATTGGAGATCAAGGTAATAACAGGTGTATTAGATACTACCCTAAACTACCTGATTACCTACAGGAAAGACTTGGTATCATTTAGAAAAAAAAAAGCTGTTATGTTGGGCTTTCACATTACTAGCTGACTTATTTGCTTGTCATTAATTGTCCAACCTCATTTCATTAACTGTCAATGGTCTTAATAACAGAACTGTGTAACTGCAATTAATGTGACTGATGTTTTCTCTCTAATCAAGATTTTCACTTAAATATACATGTATTATATATATATATATATATATATATATATATATATATATATATATATGTATATATAGACAGATATATGGATATAGATATATAAATTAAAAATATTACATTTCAAATGAGTGCAAGCTCACGATATCGAATCCCAAATAATCGAGACGAGTTTGCTGAAACTGCAAAACATCGAAAGTACACAACTTCAAACCTCAGACTATCAAAACCAACTGTCCATTTATCCCCTAACCAATCTAACAAAAATATAACAAAACATCAACATAAACTTTCTGGCAACCAAAACTAATAAATAACTCACCCTACACCGCATATTCAACATCTACTACTGAATCGACCCATAATGCTAAACCACCTTAAGGGAACAAAATTCCAATAAATAATTAAAACACAGTAATAATGACATAACACTGTATTTGCAGGGGGCAAGCTCCCCTCCACCCCCCCATGTGGGGGTGCTGCCCCCCAGACCTACATAAATTAAATATACCAACTCTGAGATTGGACTACCATGAAGAAAAGGGCACATTTACAGGTATGTGAACACTGCTGCTAATGACTAGACGTCAGTAGCCTATATTGGATGTTCCGAGGTTCCATGTTTTGCAGTTTCGGCAAATGCGCCTCAATGATTTGGGGTTTGATATTGTGAGCTATCGCTCATTTGAAGAAGACCCATCTCCCTCTGTCTCTCTCTCTCTCTCTCTCTCTCTCTATATATATATATATATATATATATGGATCCATATTAGATCCACAAAAAAACACCCGTAGATGAGTTCACCGAGATCACATCGCCAACACAACACATCACCAACACAGGTAAGTATAAGTACTCCGGAACAGAATGTATTCCCATTTCCAGAATTAAATTAAAAACAAGAAACATGCCCCCCTGCACCCCCCATGTGGGGGGTGCCTCCACACACCCCCTACTTAAATATACCAACTCCGAGATTGCACCACATTGCAGAAACAGGAATACATCCCATTCTGCACTACTTACCATTGTCGGTGATGTGTTGTGTCGGCAATGTGGTCTCGGTGAACTCGTCTTCGGGTAAATGATTTTTCATGGAACTCATAGGTTCTCATAGATATATATATGTATATATATATATATATATATATATATATATATATATATATATATACACACACACATATATATATATATATATATATATATATATATATATATATATATATATATATATATATACACATATATATATATATATATATATATATATATATATATATATATATATATAATGGGGAAGTGCAAAATAGAGTGCCCCTAACCAAAATAATGTATTCAGGTTTGTTGAGGGATATCGTCATCAAACATTTTTGATTGCAAAGTGTCTTTACAGAGGATTTGCCCTTAGCAGCCAGGTAATGACAGACAGGCACATAGATGATTAAGCAATTTCCTCGTATACTTAAGATTTCTAATTTCAGAGCTGAATCCATGTTCTTGTTTTGTTGCTTCACTTGTATTTATTTCTATTTCCTAGGAACATTAAATTGTATAATTAAACAAGGAGAAGTAGTTATCATAAGAAGCCAGGAATACATCATAAAACTCAAAAAATTGACGAGCGAAGGAAAATAAAATGAGCATGAAACAGTATGAAAGTTTTATAATCTGTTACTGCTTTAGTACATATCAAATCAAACTGCAGTCACTGTTTTATTCTGAGAAATAATGAAGAGAACAAGCAATCACTTGTATAAAAGTTAATAATGTTGGAAGTATTATGCCTAGATTGCTACATTCATAGTCTTTATAGGTTTATGTTTCTCTTTGAGTATTACAATATACAATGTAACAGAAAAAGTAAAACAGAAATAAAAGTAACATTCTAAATCTCTGTTGTCTTCAAATTCCAGATATACCTGAAGCTAAAGGTTCAAAAAAGAAACCAGTGACATGCAAAGAAATAACTTTACTTATATTCTTCATTACCCAACTGGGAACTATCGCAGCTGTGGTATACCTATGTAAGTGTTTACATTTAAATGGCAACTCAGAATCTCATAAATTATTTATATGTTTTATTCAAAATGCAGAACTTTATAGTACTACAAAATACAGATAAAATATTCTGACACAGTATTATATTAACAGCCATGATGATGCACCAATGGTCCTTCTAAAGATGTGGATCTCATTTATTTATTTATTTGACATTTGTTTACCTGGGTGGTCTGACTGGGTCTACAGAACCCATTTTCAGCAGAAGCCCGGGGAGAAATAATTTATATATTTTATTCAAAATGCAGAACTTTATAGTACTACAAAATACAGATAAAATATTCTGACACAATATTATATTAACAGCCAAGACGATGCACCAATGGTCCTTCTAAAGATGTGAATCTCATTTATTTATTTATTTGACATTTGTTTACCTGGGTGGTCTGACTGGATCTACAGAACCCATTTTCAGCAGAAGCCCGGGGAGAAAAGCTCCACATACAGTACAATACAAGTACAATATAATCCAATACAATAAAAATTACATTAGAAATACTATACAAAAAATAAGTTGAAAGAACAAACTGCTACAAGATGATGCAATAAGTTTCTACATATCTAGACAATTCTACACAGTTAAAACATTACAGACAATAATAGTCACTCTCACCATACATGATGTAGACAATGTCCAAAAAAGTACTACGTGGGTAGTGCAATGTGTGACATTCACTGTAACAGTACATGCAAAATAGAATGTTAGTTTCAGTTAGGAAAATAGATGCCAGAAGGTTAGTGATGCAGATAGATAGTGAGAGAGAGTTACGAAGAATAGAAGCAATAAAGCCTGAGCAGTAGCTTATGGATATGGTATAGAATCAGAGAAGGAGTTAGAAGAGCCTTAGGATCTTGCAGTCTGTGAGGGATTGAAATGTGACAGAAGGAGGAAGACCTGAGCATTAGGCAGGTGCCATGCAGGAGCAGAGCCATACATTTTTCAGATGATTTTTAAAAAGGCTTTGAAATGGGTTAGGCTGGGCATAGACCTGGTAGCTAGAGGTAGTGAATTCCAAAGTGTAGAGACAGAGTATGAATACAGACACTGACCAGGTTTTGAGATAGCTAAGAGATTTTTGTCTTCTGATCATAGGGATCGATTTGACGAGTAAGGTGTGACTAGATTGGCTAGTGCAGGACAGGCAGTAGGCTTGAAAATAAGGTTGTGCAAGATGGATAGCTGAATAAAGGCACATTGGTTGGGGAGTTCAAGCCAGTTTAATTCTAGGAGTGGTTTACAGTGGTGTGTGTGATATTTAGAGTTTGTGGCAAACTTTGCAACTTTGTTGTAGCACTGTTCCAACTTGCTTAGGGTAGAATTTTGCAAGTTAGTTAAGATAGGGGTACCATAAAGGGAGGGAAGTAAAAATGTTTTTGCAAAGATAGTTTTGGTTGCTGCAGTAAAGAAATGTTTGTTTCTATATAATAGTCCCAGCTTTTGATGAGTTTTCTTTATATTTTGCTGCATATGAGGGTCAAATGAAAGTTTATTGTCAATGATAGCACCTAGACATTTGGCTTCTTACACTATTTCTATGACAGTGTTGTCAGATGAAAGGATGCTGAAATGATCAGTGACAGGGAACGTGTTCTTGAGATGAAAGAGTACTAGTTTTGTCTTCTTTGGATTAAGAAGGAGTTGGGTATTTCTTAGCCAGGATCCGACTGCAGTAAAGGACTGTTGAGTTTTTGAAACTAGTTCTGGTAATGATTGAGCAGTGTAGATTATGGTGGAATCATCAGCGTACTGAATGAATCTCCCAGGGTGAGAGGCAGTGTGAAGGTTGTTTGTGAAAATGTTGATGAGTAGGGGTCCTAGGATGGAGCCTTGGAGGACTCCAGTAGGTTTGTGGAGGAAGGGTGAGAGTTCATTGGACCATTTCCCTGCTTGTTTATGATCCTTGAGGTAGCTCTGAAACCATTTTACTGTGTTATGTGAGAAGCTTAGGTTAGACAATGTGTTCAAAAGTGATGGGTGAGACACTGTATCAAAGGCTTTGGAGAGATCAAGGAGTATGGAGGCTGTATAGCATCCTGCATCTCTGGCCTTGTTCATGGTGTCTGTAAAACATAATAGGGCTGTAGCTGTGCTGTGGCTAGGTCAAAAGCCATGTTGGGTTTTGGTTAAAAGGTTGTTTTGCAATAGGTATTGCATCCCCTGCTGATGGATACCTCTCTAAAGAATTTTGGATATGGGTGACAAGAAGGATATAGGACAGACATTGGATGGATGAAAAGAGTTGCCTCCGTTGTGGATGGGGGTGATGTGAGATTGTTTCCATATGTTAGGTACATCTGATTTGGATAAAGACCTAATTATAAGGATACTGATTGGGTAGACAACTGAGTTAGCAGCCAGTTTGGCGTAGAATGGTGGGAGATTATCAGCTGAGGTAGAGCAGAGCTTTAGTTTTTGTAGCAGTTTCTTAATGGTGTCAGTGGGTATGGACTGAAATAAGAATGGAGTTTGTATGACATTTTGTTGAGTGGGGGGGTGAGTTATGACAGGGTTAGTAGAAGTTGCTGGCCTGGAGTTGGTGTCTGAATAGGTTGAAGGGGGGGGGTCCAGCATTAGGGGTGTTAGTTAATAGGTCCAAAATTGATTTTATGAAGTGTTTGTTAACGTTTTTGGCTATTTGTGATGGAGGGTATCTGGTAATAGGGTATACTCTCCATTTCTTCCAGGGTTAAGTAGAGAAGACATGGAGTACCAAAATTTACTGGGGTTGGTTTTATGCTGGGATTGAAGCTGGGAATAATATGACTTCTTATCTCTGTTGATTAGTTTTGCCACTTTGTTGTATAGTGTTTTGAAAATAACATGATTTTGTTCCCTTTTGTTTTGTTTCCAGGCTGACCAGGCTAGGTCCCTTTGCTTCATCAGGTGTTCACATTCCTTAGAGAGCCATGGTGCTTCATCAGGTGTTTACATTCCTTAGAGAGCCATGGCGCTTCATCAGGTGTTGACATTCCTTAGAGAGCCATGGTGCCGAGTTCTTTTTGATTCTTTTCATACGAATGGAGCTGGTGTATTACGTATGTGAAGGAAGGTGTTATTAAAGTATAGTACAGCAACATTAAAGGATAGCTGTTTAAGGGGTCTCCAGTCTATTTCCTGTAGGAGATTGTTGAATTTATGCTGACAAAAATTAGTTGAATTCCTAACTGATTTTATAGTGTGTACTCTTAGTTGTTGGGAGTTTGTTCTAAGGGAGTAAGCTGGAAGATGATCGCTCAGGGAGTTAGACAGTGTACCAAAAAGAGGGGTAATTGGCAGGGTGGGATACTAGGCTCCATTCTAAGGTGGATTGACAGGTAAGATCTTTGCTGTATCTTGTTGGAGCATTGATAAGCTGAGAAAAACATACAGATTTATACTAATTGTGGGAGAGTTGGAAGCTATGGTTTGCCAGTCTGTATTTACATTGCCTAAGATTAATGTTTCAAGGTTTATTGTTTGGGATGTCCAGGATAAAATATTTTCCAACACTGGTATATTGTTACCTGGTGAGATATATATTACTATTATGCAAGTTATTTTTGATATACTGAGGTTCAAAAAGGAGATTAGTACCTCTGCATTGGAAAAGATGGGTATATTACTGGTGTAGGTTGTGATGTTGAGTGTAGAGGGATATACAAGTGCTATCCTTCCCCCCTTTTTGTTTTAGATTTATTTCTTCTGGTTACTGCAAAGTTTGGAAGTATTATTTCTGAGTATTTTACACCGGGGTGTAGCCATGTTTCTGTAAGGGCTAGTATATCAGGTTTATTTTGATCAATCCAGGCATGCAATGGGGCTATTTTATTACATATACTTCTAGGTTACTGTTTTGGTTAGGATTAGAGGGTGGGCCAGGGTTAGGATGTATGTCTCCACATTTGAGTAGGTAGGTAATGAGGAAGGTGTACCATAGAAAGTGTTTTTTATTCCTAGGTGATGATACTGGTGTCAAGTGTGGTTTTGTAGGAGGTGAGGAGACCACTTTGTGGCTTGAATAATATGGGACGGTATAGGAGAAAAGCTGGGAGGAGATATGTGAGAAGCTGTTTATTGAGGTGATGGTTGGAGGAGGTTGCTGATGTGTATTGATGTGTGGGGGTAAGCGAGGATATAGCTGTAGTGAGGTTGAAAATTAAGAGTAAAGAAGCTAGGCAGGTTAGGAGGAGCACGACAACTGTGATAGTAGGTTTAACAATGTGTTAGAATGCAATATCAGGTGTAAATGGAAACAATGTAACTGTGATAGTAGGTTTAACAATGTGTTAGAATGTAATATCAGGTGTAAATGGAAACAATGTAACTGTGATAGTAGGTTTAACAATGTGTTAGAATGTAATATCAGGTGTAAATGGAAACAATGTAACTGTGATAGTAGGTTTAACAATGTGTTAGAATGTAATATCAGGTGTAAATGGAAACAATGTAACTGTGATAGCAGGTTTAACAATAGTAAAAGTGGTATTTATGTGATAGAATGTAATATCAGGGGCAGGTTAGGAGGAGCACGTCAACTATGATAGTAGGTTTAACAATAGTAAAAGTGGTATTTATGTGTTAGATTGTAATATCAGGGGCAGGTTAGGAGGAGCATGTCAACTGTGATAGTAGGTTTAACAATAGTAAAAGTGGTATTTATGTGATAGAATGTAATATCAGGGGCAGGTTAGGAGGAGCATGTCAACTGTGATAGTAGGTTTAACAATAGTAAAAGTGGTATTTATGTGTTAGAATGTAAAATCAGGGGCAGGTTAGGAGGAGCACGTCAACTGTGATAGTAGGTTTAACAATAGTAAAAGTGGTATTTATGTGTTAGAATGTAATATCAGGGGCAGGTTCGGAGGAGCATGTCAACTGTGATAATAGGTTTAACAATAGTAAAAGTGGTATTTATGTGATAGAATGTAATATCAGGGGCTGGTTAGGAGGAGCACGTCAACTGTGATAGTAGGTTTAACAATAGTAAAAGTGGTATTTATGTGTTAGAATGTAATATCAGGGGCTGGTTAGGAGGAGCATGTCAACTGTGATAGTAGGTTTAACAATAGTAAAAGTGGTATTTATGTGATAGAATGTAATATCAGGGGCAGGTTAGGAGGAGCATGTCAACTGTGATAGTAGGTTTAACAATAGTAAAAGTGGTATTTATGTGATAGAATGTAATATCAGGGGCTGGTTAGGAGGAGCACGTCAACTGTGATAGTAGGTTTAACAATAGTAAAAGTGGTATTTATGTGTTAGAATGTAATATCAGCAGCTGGTTAGGAGGAGCATGTCAACTGTGATAATAGGTTTAACAATAGTAAAAGTGGTATTTATGTGATAGAATGTAATATCAGGGGCAGGTTAGGAGGAGCACGTCAACTGTGATAGTAGGTTTAACAATAGTAAAAGTGGTATTTATGTGTTAGAATGTAATATCAGGGGCAGGTTAGGAGGAGCACGTCAACTGTGATAGTAGGTTTAACAATAGTAAAAGTGGTATTTATGTGTTAGAATGTAATATCAGGGGCAGGTTAGGAGGAACATGTCAACTGTGATAGTAGGTTTAGCAATAGTAAAAGTGGTATTTATGTGTTAGAATGTAATATCAGGGGCAGGTTAGGAGGAGCATGTCAACTGTGATAGTAGGTTTAACAATAGTAAAAGTGGTATTTATGTGATAGAATG
Source organism: Protopterus annectens (assembly GCF_019279795.1). Classification (NCBI taxonomy): domain Eukaryota; kingdom Metazoa; phylum Chordata; order Ceratodontiformes; family Protopteridae; genus Protopterus; species Protopterus annectens. Next base: position 129,948,187 of record NC_056741.1, read on the forward strand.
TAATATCAGGGGCAGGTTAGGAGGAGCATGACAACTGTGATAGGTTTAACAATAGTAAAAGTGGTATTTATGTGTTAGAATGTAAAATCAGGGGCAGGTTAGGAGGAGCACGTCAACTGTGATAGTAGGTTTAGCAATAGTAAAAGTGGTATTTATGTGTTAGAATGTAATATCAGGGGCAGGTTAGGAGGAGCATGTCAACTGTGATAGTAGGTTTAACAATAGTAAAAGTGGTATTTATGTGATAGAATGTAATATCAGGGGCAGGTTAGGAGGAGCATGACAACTGTGATAGGTTTAACAATAGTAAAAGTGGTATTTATGTGATAGAATGTAATATCAGGGGCAGGTTAGGAGGAGCACGTCAACTGTGATAGTAGGTTTAACAATAGTAAAAGTGGTATTTATGTGATAGAATGTAATATCAGGGGCAGGTTAGGAGGAGCACGTCAACTGTGATAGTAGGTTTAACAATAGTAAAAGTGGTATTTATGTGATAGAATGTAATATCAGGGGCAGGTTAGGAGGAGCATGTCAACTGTGATAGTAGGTTTAACAATAGTAAAAGTGGTATTTATGTGATAGAATGTAATATCAGGGGCAGGTTAGGAGGAGCATGTCAACTGTGATAGTAGGTTTAACAATAGTAAAAGTGGCATTTATATGTTAGATTTTAATATCAGGTATAAGCAGAGATTTTGTTATCCTGTGATATGTGTGCAGCTGAAACTGAGGTTGGAAATGTTTTGACTTCAGTATGGGCTTTGACAATGTGGTTAGGTGTTTTCCCCTGTGGTTTTTGATAAGGAGGGGAGGGGGAGATGTGACTGGTCATTAGTACAATTATGGCACAATGTTAGTTTATGTGTATAACAGAAGAGAAGGTGGTATGCCTGGAGTTAATGTAAGACAGTTTGAGCTGGTGATAGTATTGTGATGGTAAAACAGAGTAATATGCAAAGAATTATAGTGGGGGGGGTGAGAATTCAAGCTGATAGATGTAAATGGAAGCAGATTAGTTTGGTTAAATAAAACTAGGTAAGGTTTGAATGAAATGTGGGTGTGGACAAGGTAGAGTTGTATATAACTGGATCAGAAGAATGAGGGGGAGTGGTTTGCTTGGGCTATGAGTAGAGGTGCTGAGGGAGGCTGGGATATGGGGTAAGGGCAGGGGAGCAGAGTGAGCGAAGTGAACAGAGCAGGAAGAAACCCCGCAGATGGTTTATCGCCATAAACAATCAGTGAGTCAGAATGTTCCTGAATACAAAGACAAGGTGACTGAACTCTAAAAACTTGACCTGAGTCACAGCATCAAATTTTATAGTTATGGGCTTTTCAATGTCTTTTCCAGGGATCTATTACACTGATAAGAGTAAAATATGCTGGTGTTAATGTAGCTTCACCTTCAGCAGTAAAAAGCCTGTAAGGGTTGGGATATCCTTCCAGCAGATTCAGCACTACAAACAGAGCACACTAGTGCATGACTTCCAAATTAAATTATTAGTCTGAGTCTATGAATTTGTCTTACATAGATTTAACTCAGTGTATTTTTCCCTTGTGAACTCTTGCAACTGCAAGTGACCTTCAGCTGTGCAAGTTCTTTAGGTAGTGGGTTGTTTCAATAGATTTAACTCAGTGCATTTTCCCTTGTGAGCTCTTCCAACAGTAAGTGACCTTCAGCTGTGCAAGTTCTTTAGGTAGTGGGTTGTTTCACTTCTTGCAGAGTGAAGTAGCTTGATGGACAGGATATATATGTCATTTATAACTCTATTCCATATGACATTTTGCAGGGGCTGTGCTTAGTTATTCCTATTATTTATTTTATTTTGTCTTTGTTTAATGGAGCAGAGTACTGATCCCATTGGATGTATTTTAGTCTCAGCCAAAGGAAAAAGCAAAATATACATCACAATATATACAGAGTGAATTACAAAATGCAATATATACATATTGCATACAAAGTGAATATGAATATTGGCTTGAGGGTATAAAGGCAGTAGATAAATGACATTATAAAGTGACTGAAAAACACAATATATGCATATATAATGTACAAATTGAAAATCAGAATTGTCATGCTGAAAGAATCACATTCAAAAATGGAGTCAGAGCAACGTAAGCAGACAAAAAAGGAAATTAAGAGGTTAAGGTATATTGGTTCATAGGTAGGTACTAGGCTATCGGCCCAAGGGCCTATGTCAGCCTAGCCAGCTTACGCCACCCAAGAAAGTTATTTTCCTGTGCCACTGTTGAGCAGAGACACAGAAGTGATCCCCAGGGTGCATTTCCTATTTCCCATCCACTCATCAAGATTTTTCTTGAAGAGTGCTAATGAAGAACTTTGCTTGACATAGATGGGTAGCTTGTTCCAGAGTATAGGAAGTCTCTGGGACAGGAATATATCCCTCCAGCATGTCCTGTTTATTGTGGTGACAAGGTGTAGGTCCCTAGAGTGTGTAGCTCGGAGGGATTGGGATTTCTTTAGGTGTAGCATGTCCAACGGCTCTGGGTTTGACATAGCTTTATATGTTAGGCAGAGATCACCTCGGAGTAGGCGATGTGCTATGGAGTAAAGCTGGAGTTTTTTGAGGTGGTCAGTGTAGGGCATTTGTTTGAGGCCAGTAATCCTTTTTGTGAGATACTTCTCTGGCCTTTCCAGCTGCTGCAGATGTCTTGTGAGGTACATTCCAAAAGGGGTGTTGTACTCTATAATCGGTCTAATGAGTAACGAGTAGAGGGGAACAATGACCTCTTTTTTCCTGGATGAGAACCCTTTTATGATGAGGTGTGCCACATAGAAGGACTTCCTGACTACTGTGGCAACGTGACTGTCAAAGGAGAGACAATTGTCCACCTGGGTCCCAAGGTCTATTATCACGCATTCGGTGTTAAGTAGAATGCTGCCTATGTTGTAGTTCATGGGTGCAGAGTTTTTACCAAAGGGGATGACACTGCACTTTCTGACACTGAGCTTGAGGCTATGGCTCTGACACCAGGCATCTGTCTCAGTGAGGCCCTTCTGTAGGATGTCCACATCATTTGGGGACTTGACTATGGCTCCTAGTTTGCAGTCATCTGTGAACTTCGTTAGCCAGAGGCCTTCTATGTTAGCCTGTACTTCATAGAAGTAGATACCAAACAGGAGAGGTCCCAGGACGGAACCCTGTGGTACTCCACTTGTCACTGCTTTGAGGTCAGATTTGGAGTCTGCTACTTTTACAGTGCGGGTTCTGTCAGTGAGCCAGTTGGCAACCCATCTTGTGATGTAGGGATTTATACCTAGTTTAGTGAGTTTAGCTATAATTCCAGAATGGGGGATGGTGTCAAAAGCCTCGGCGAGGTCAAGATAGGCTGTGTGAACCACCTTACCCTCATCCGCGGCTTTGGTGACTGCCTCAAAGAAGTCGATCTGTTCAGGAGGCATGATCTGACTTTCACAAACCCGAACTGGGTGGGATCCAGAGTTTGGAGGTTACCGATGTCTTTGTTTATGAGTTCTATGATGATACGTTCCATGGCCTTGCAGACCAGGCTCGTCAGGCTAATAGGTCGATAGTTCCCAGGATCAGTGGTGGCTCCCCCTTTGTGGAGTGGGATAACTGTTGCTGTGCACCATTCAGTGGGCACAAAGCCTGATGCAAGGCTATTATTGAACATGGTGCTTAAGTAGGGAGCCAGTTCGTTCTGAAGTTCATGTAAAACGCAGCCTGGGATGTTGTCCGGTCCGATGGATGCTGTGTTTTTGGCTTTAGAGAGTGCAGCTTTTACCTGCGTAGTTGTGATTACAGGGACTCTGTATTCTTCCTGTATAGATATGGGCCCTTTAGGGGGTGAGAGGGGACTAAAGTTAGCACTGAACCGATCTGCCAGGATTTTGGCAATATCAGTTGGTTCTGTAATTTTTGTGAATTTGTGCTGTAACTCAGAGCAGATCTGGGTGTTGCCATCTAGATTCTTGACATAGCTATAGATTACTTTGTGGTTGTCCTTGGATTTAGTGGCGATTTTGTTTTCGTAGCTAGCTTTGGAGGAACTTATAAGGGATCTCAGCTTCTTACTGAGGATGACCAGTGAGCTCCTCCACTCATGGGATTTTACTCTCTTTTGTAACAGATAGTTGCTTTTTCCTGGAGTCTTGAAACATGCTTTTATTTCTGAATGGATTGACCTTTAAGAGAAGAAGAATGAGATTCCCATAGTTATGGACCAAGGATTGAAACCAGAAACATGCTACCTGAAAAACAGACAATTATACACAAATGGCTAAACCAGCTGATTTTCTGAATGCTCAATAATAAACATATGAAGTGTGCAAACATATTCATTTTTTCCAATAAGAAGCAGTTGCAAGTTCAAAAGAAAAGTCACACATAACATTATAAACAGTACTTTCTTATTTTTATAGCAATTTTTTTATTTTAAAATATGATGGAAGCTTTCAGCACAGGCATCTTGATTTCACTATCGACTCCCATGTGTTGCCATTATGAAGTTTTTGTGTCTGTATTGGTTTCTCTGCATCCATTTGTTCACATTTCTAAAAACTGCCAATTAGGGTGAGTGGCTACCTCTTAATTATTAATAGATTTATGTTCTAGAGTTTTCCTCTCTTCATGAGGGAACCCAGAAGAAAGAGGAGGAGAAAAGCAAGGCAATGACAGAACTGTCAGGAGAAGATGGAAAAGAAATCCTGAAAAAATGTGGGAAGAAATTTGTAGGACTTTTTGAACTGCAGTTATATCTAGGGAGTTAAGAATGTTTGGGTGGGAATGCTTGCATAAGTAATTTTGCATCCCTTTCAAGAGATGTATAATGTTCCCAAAGGTCGAGGGGACATGTTGAAGGTGCAAGCAAAATCAAAAGGGGGATTAGACTCAGAAACTAGAAAATTTTAAGAAGGACGTGGCAGATCATATTCACAGAATCTTAGGAAAGAATGTCAAATGAGACACACACACACAACGCACACACATATAAATATATATATTATATATATATATATATATATATATATATATATATATATACAGATATATGTGTGTGTGTATATATATATATATATATATATATATATATATATAGATATATATAGATATATATATATATACATACATATATATATATATATATATATATATATATATATATATATATATATATATACATGCATACATATATATATATATATATATATACATGCATACATACATATATATATATATATATATAATGGGATAACAAGGAAATAGAGATAAAGTGTGGATGCAGTTTATTTTATTTTATTTTATTGTTATTTTATTTGCAGTTGGTTAACCAGGATAGTCCATTGGGCCAAAAGAACCCTTTTTCAATGGAGTCCTGGGGAGAAAAGCTCCAGCACAGATTACACAAAGATTACAGAGATTTACATTTCAAACAATTTCTGATTACAAGACAGAACAAAATACTGAGGTTACAATCAAAAATACAAAAATGTTTTTTTTTTTAGGAGAACATTGCTCAAGTAGGATTAGGAAGTACCACAGAAACGGAACGAGAGTTACCAACCATGATGTTCACAAAACCAATGTCATAGAATCAAGTCCAATATAGTAGAACTGTTCCAAAGCAGTTTTATTAGGATCCAGGAAAAAATTAGCGCTTTCACGTAGAAACTATCCACGCTTCATCAGATTACAAATGAAACCAAAAAGAGATGTCCATTAAATACATCCCTAGGCGGGAAAATTAATCTCTATAGTAACCAAGCACTTCTAATTAGTAACAAAACCAATCTCACAAATTTAAAATCACAGTATTGTGGGTTAAAAACCCCAGTATTTTCAAAAACTCCATAAATAGAGTAAAATGTTATATGAAGTCAAGGTCTTGCTAACATATGCAGACTTTTGATCATTTAAATATTTATACATTTGAAATACCGTGTTTAAATGGACTCCATACGGTAAATGTCTGCTTACATAAAACAACGGACATTAGAAAGCATATAAAAATGCCGTCATTAAGTTAATAAAAACATTTTATACAACCACAATACATTAGTGCAATACATTTCTAAAAGTCTATAGTCATAAACATTCAAAATACTGTATTAGGATGTCTCCATACGGTAAGAATCTACTTGCGTAAGGCAACGGACATTGAAAAGTACATAATATAAGAATTGTTCTCACCAAACTAGTGAATAACTATCCATATAAAACTTCAAAGCATTGCTAGACTATGTTTTTAGTAACTGCTACCATATTTGTTCAAAAGCAAAAGAAAAGAAATATACGGAGATCATATGTAGGAAGATTTTAAACACAGCTGATATATATAGCTTTGGTCCCTTTAAGTGAATTTGCCTAGTAAAAACGTCCTTCTAAAGATCTCTTTCTGAGGATATGTTACCAAAGGCCAATTACAAATATATGCTGTTAAAGCCATATATTGTATGGGCCAGTGCATAAAACAAATATTATTAAAATTATAAACGATGATGTTATCAGAGTTGTTACCAATAATATTGACAAAAATATAATTAAGGAACACATTCCACCAATTTCTGTGAGCTTCTAACCATTTAGATAGTTGAACCATCGCTTTATAATAAATGTGTGCAATAAGAAACTGCAACGAAAACCGTTTGATAAGTCTATCTATGTGAAAGTTAAGTATAACATCTATATAAGACATCAAAACATTAAAATGTGATATATATTCTTAAAAACCACATTAAAGCCGAGGCTTGTAGTGGTCATATTGTGTTATAAAAGCTAAATATAAGAATAGAAAGTAACTAAAATATATGACTGAACACTTAAATGTATTCAAGTACCAAAGGCCTATTTCTGGAGATTTCATTCTGAAATTATGTTTTACCCAGAAAAATGTATATATAGATATATGTTAACAAAGCCACGTATCTGATCAGGCCATGAGTGGAGAGTGTGATGTCATCAAAAAATATGTATGTTTTTTTATATACATATTGCTACCATACATTTTTACTAGCATGTATCTAATTATAATTATATGGATATTTAAAATTCTATTTATTAATAGCTCCATATAATAAAACGCTGTTTCCATGAGGCAAAAGCTTTTGGCAGGTTGTCTGTAGAAGAATTATTAGGTGTTGCGAATATATAGCTTCTGCTTGAAACGTCAATATTAAATGTTACACTTTTAAAATAAATCACATGTGGCCAAAACAAATATGGAATAATGATGTCACATGTGAAAAAATGAACAAAATGTTTAAAATTGTTTAAAATTGATTATTGGCTGAAATATAAACCAGGCATTTTTAGAACCATATATATATCTTAAAAATGTAATTTAAACATCTGAATTCATTGTTTCCATTGATATGGAAAAAATAGAAAGCAATAAGAGAAAAAGGAAAGAAAAAGAGAAGAAAAATTGTGCCACATGAAGGGAAACGACAAGAAGAAAGGACAGATAAAGAATGTATATACATACATATATATATTAACTGCTCACAAAGATGTGAAAGTTGGCATAGACAAAAGGGTCTTGTCAATACTTCTGTATTAATATGGGTTTAATGGAGATAGCTTGGTTTAGGCCCGGATGTTGATGGGCCGCTAACCTCAAGATCCAATTGAGTTCTACAATAGATAGATTGTTCTGTTGTATGTGTGTGTGTGTGTGTATATATATATATATATATATATATATATATATATATATATATATATATATACATACATGCCTACATATATATATATATATATATATATATATATATATATATATATATATATATATATATATACATGCATACATATATATATATATATATATATATATATATATATATATATATATATATATACATATATATATATATATATATATATATATATATATATATATATATACATGCATACATATATATATATATATATATATATATATATATATATATATATATAATGGGATAACAAGGAAATAGAGATAAAGTGTGGATGCAGTTTATTTTATTTTATTTTATTGTTATTTTATTTGCAGTTGGTTAACCAGGATAGTCCATTGGGCCAAAAGAACCCTTTTTCAATGGAGTCCTGGGGAGAAAAGCTCCAGCACAGATTACACAAAGATTACAGAGATTTACATTTCAAACAATTTCTGATTACAAGACAGAACAAAATACTGAGGTTACAATCAAAAATACAAAAATGTTTTTTTTTTTAGGAGAACATTGCTCAAGTAGGATTAGGAAGTAAGTAGATAGATGCACAAGGCTAACTAATTTTTTATATAAAACTTATTAGGTGCACATTTTATTTTGACCCCCTCCAGTTCTTTCATGTCTTCCACTATGTTTATAACTGGGGGACATTTGGAACAATTAACGTAACACACCAAAGTAGGGTATTAAAAATAAAAAGGCATCTGAAAGTGAAAAGAATAAATTAACAGATTGGGGGAAGAGAGGACTGGAAGGATTATAAGGTTTAGGGAATTGTCTGGGTACGAATGGAAAAAAAGTAAAAGTTCTGCACAACAAATGATGCGTGACATCTGGACTGGGTTGTGCCTTGTGCTTACAGAAATTAAGCAATTGTTAATGTGAATGTGAATGATACTGTAGGTACATTTATGCCAGAAGAGAATAGTGCACCAGGCAAGAGGAGTGAATAATATGTTGAATTGTGATAAAAATAAAGCTGCTTCTAAGTCTAACAGATAGTTAAAAACTATATGACCTCCCCCAAAAACTATACTTAACATGTCAACAGTGGCCTAACGTTTGATCTCTACTAGGGCATGCTTATACTTTTAGCTCTTGAATGAGGGAATATTCCAACCTTCTGTTCATTTAATCTTACACAGCTCATGACTTAAAGTCTCTGTAAACAACAAAATATTTTCCTGCGAGTCAGGAATATTAAGCCTTGCCTGTTTGGATTATTATGGCTAATTTTCAGTAACTATATTCAATATGACTCAAAAAACACAAAGCCACATAACAACATTGACAAACCCAGAACTAGACTATGACCACAGAAATAGGAGCCTTCAGGGACAACACTTTTATTTGAAAAGTTAAGCCCTTTCATCCTAGTATCCAGACTTCTTCAGAACAAATAACAAAGTTAGAGATTTTATACACTCAGATCACATGGCCAAAGAAAGTCACTAAACAAACCATTTGAAAGGTTTTGATTGAATTAATTAAAATAATTATGCAGAAAATGCCCAATAGCAACCAGAATACCTCTGCAAACACAGTAAAGGCAAACAAAAATCCAGAAAAAATGCTGAGGTTAGGCTCCAGTGTCCAAATCAAAGTAAAAAAGCAGTCTTCAGTCTTCAATAAAGGTAAAAAAGCAGACTTGAATCGAAGAATAAAAGTATAAGAAGTCTTCTTTATTGTCACACAAGCGCTTTCACATATTGCTTCCTCAGGTGTATACTAACAAAGGTAAACCACACCTATATATACTTAACTAAAATAATCATGTGACTCAATAACCCATTTACCATTAAAGCTGTATTCTCTCTTATAAATCAGAAAGCATTGCTTAAAGCTAAGTGTGTATGACACAACAAAGTGTGACTATTTAATAAAATACAATAAATCTAAAATACATAATATATATCTAGAAAACATTGTATCTTCCTATTCATAATGTAGAGCTTCTAAAATATATATAGAACTTCTAAAAATACATCAATTTTAATGCATCATTTTAATAAAATTCTTAAAACATATAAATATAGATATTTCATAGCAAACATTGCATAAAAATATATTAATATATTAAAAACATAAACCCATAGCCATCTATTTACCTACGTAGCCCTCTTTTTCTTAAGATAGGCTTAATGGGCATGCTGTCATTCAGCCCGTGACCAAAGTTGGCTCTCAGCATAGCTATCCATCTTGCTTCAGCTTCTTGGTTCTATCTCTAATGTCACTATTTCTCATATTCTCATAAGTTCTTGCAACAATCAGAAACCTAAATGTATGTTTTTGGCCTACCTTCAAAACGTGCTTAGACAAAGCGTTGTTCTCTGAGCCCTTCCCTATGTGGTATACATGTTCTCTAACCCTTTCTCTGAGGCTGCGGTCTGTTTTGCCTACATAAAAACAGTTGCACTGGCCACAGATAGCAAGATAAACCACATGGGTGGTCAAACATGAACCACCAACCCTAAGCTCATAAAGTGCATTTGTATCTGGATGTACAAAGTGAGTATCACTGCAAATATACTGGCATTGATTACACTTGCCACATGGTCTAGTGCCAATTATATTCTCAAGATTCACTTCGTCTCGACCGTTGCATAATCTCCTTTTGAGATTCTTTTTATTCTTAAAGGTGAATTGTGGTTTACATCCTACCACTCCACTAATTACTGGGTCGGTCATCAGAATTTTCCAATGGTTATTAACTATCTCTGTATATTTCCTCACATCCCTAGAGTAGGAAATATTGACCTTAAGCTTATTCTCACTTGTCTTAGCTTCCCTGTTAAATTTATCTGAGAAATAAGGTTTGGCCCTTGTACCTCTCATTTGCTGTGCTTTTATAAAGCCTTCCTCTATCATACTTCTCTCATAACCCCTCTCATCCAATTCATAACAGGTCTTAACAAGTTGTTCCTGACAGTCATTATGTCTCGCACTCAGTCTGGATGCCCTAAAAAATTGATTCTGGGTAACGTTCCTGAACACATATTTAGGATGCATGCTCTCCCTTGATAATAAGCTATTTACATGGCATTCCTTCCTATATAATCTTGTGGTAATAGCTCCTTTTTCATCTCTTTCTATTAATACATCCAAAAAGCTCACGCTTTCTTCAGAGTAATTTAAGGTGAATTTTAAAAAGCTTGTTGTGTTGTTAATATAGTCAACAAACTCTAACAACTCTGTCATATTACCCTTCCACAGAATAAAAAGATCATCTACAAATCTCCTGTAGAAAGGTATCATGTCACTAAAGGGTCCATTCAATACGTGTACTCTCTCCCAGGCTAACATAACTGCATTGGCATAGGTATTTGAGCACGAGCTACCCATCGCTACACCATTCATTTGATGATAGACCTGTTTCTTAAATAGAAATGCATTATTATTAAGCACGATTCTCATTAATTCAATTAGTATCACTATTTCATCTGGTTTATATATATTAACATCATTCATTAATTCGTGTAATAACCCCAAACCCACTGTATTGGGAATTACAGTAAATAGTGACACAACATCAAGCGTCACCAAGATAATGCCAGAACTAGTTATATCCTTCTTCATAAAAGCAAAAAGGTCATGCAAAAACTGCTCTGTATCCTTAAGAATAACTTCAGAGCTATCCACTATTGTTCTAAGCTTCTTATCCAAATATATTGATATTGCTTCTGTGCACCATCCACCACTCGAGACGATAGGCCTCATGGGTGGTCTATTGGGGTTCTTATGCACTTTAGGCCAAAAACATACATTTAGGTTTCTGATTGTTGCAAGAACTTATGAGAATATGAGAAATAGTGACATTAGAGATAGAACCGAAGAAGCTGAAGCAAGATGGATAGCTATGCTGAGAGCCAACTTTGGTCACGGGCTGAATGACAGCATGCCCATTAAGCCTATCTTAAGAAAAAGAGGGCTACGTAGGTAAATAGATGGCTATGGGTTTATGTTTTTAATATATTAATATATTTTTATGCAATGTTTGCTATGAAATATCTATATTTATATGTTTTTAAGAATTTTATTAAAATGATGCATTAAAATTGATGTATTTTTTAGAAGTTCTATATATATTTTTAGAAGCTCTACATTATGAATAGGAAGATAAAATGTTTTCTAGATATATATTATGTATTTTAGATTTATTGTATTTTATTAAATAGTCACACTTTTGTTGTGTCATACACACTTAGCTTTAAGCAATGCTTTCTGATATATGAGAGAATACAGCTTTAATGGTAAATGGGTTATTGAGTCACATGATTATTTTAGTTAAGTATATATAGGTGTGGTTTACCTTTGTTAGTATACACCTGAGGAAGCAATATGTGAAAGTGCTTGTGTGACAATAAAGAAGACTTCTTATACTTTTATTCTTCGATTCAAGTCTGCTTTTTTACCTTTATTGAAGACTGAAGACTGCTTTTTTACTTTGATTTGGACACTGGAGCCTAACCTCAGCATTTTTTCTGGATTTTTGTTTGCCTTTACTGTGTTTGCAGAGGTATTCTGGTTGCTATTTGGCATTTTCTGCATAGTACTGTTTTCTTTTTTCATGCCTGACAGCACCAAGGATTTGGCCGGTGTAATGGAAGAAATTGAGCTGGATTATTCACCCAAACCAAACAATTCAACTACAAATAATCCTTCAAGTGGTATGTCTAATGTTCAAAAAATTGATTCAAATGCAGAACTATTCATTTCTAAAGTTACTGATAGAGTTAACCCTCTTTTGAACAGAAATCTAATAGTTGACAGTGGCAGTGAACCTGAAATTGATTTTTTAACACTTCGAACTGATTTGCTAATCCTGGAAAAGAGTATGTCTAAATTAGCCAGGCTGCAGTATGAGAAGTTTCATCTGCAAGTCTGTGTATCTGAAGGTTTAATACCACGAGGACTCAGAATTTTAAAAATGCCTGCACAGACTGATCAAGATTCTGTATTAGTAAGTGAATGGCAAAAGTTAAATATAGCAACAAGTATGGGCTATATGAGACTTTTAATAAATGCTGCTGAGAGGAAAGAACTGCTAATAGTGGAAGAGGTGAAGACCAACTACTTGCAGCTTTGCAACAGGTATAATTGCGAAGTGTTCACCAGGCTGCTGTCAGAGACTATAGATAATGTGAATACGTACAAACGCAAATTGTTACAAATTAAACTAAGAAAACTAAAGAGGGATCGACAGGACTTTGCTGTTGGTAATATCTTTACTTGGCCACGTGATACTATGCTGCCTGGCAGTAGGCACGCAGGGATGGATGAAGAACGACGGAGTGACATCATCGGAGCTTCTGTTGAGGCTGGAGTTGGCGTTCGAGCAGCATGTGAGAATGGAATGACGATGGGCACAGCCAGTGAGGCGAGTGAACATCTTGAAGCTAGTGTTCATTTGCCAGCAGTAAATTCGAGTGAATCCATGGGTGCAAGGAGGAAAGTTGTGGTTACAACAGCGGAAGTACACCATGGAGCCAATGGAGAAGTTCAAACTACACTGCAGAGGCAACACCCATTGCCACATTTGGAAGCGGTTACAGCAGCTACACAAGCCCTGGTTTTTCCGCTTCCTATGAGGGACAATTCGCTGAACCGGAGAGCGCCTCAGGGGTCAGGTTTTCAACCCAGGGGCAGGAGCAACACACGACACAAAAGAAAATTCGAAGAAGTGAAGGAGAATACGTACACAATAAAGAAAGCATTCCAGAATGTAAGACATTAATAACTAATCTTTCTAAACGTACTTTAACTAATTCTGAGATTAATGTACTTTCTAAGGGTCTGTCCTTCATACCCACTAGTGATATGAATATAACAGATTTGATTTTTAACATTAAGATGTTCACAAGGAATCTGATGCTTAAATATATGTTTCATCAGAATCAAGTAAGTAATAGTAATGATGTCAGTCATGTCTTTAATAGACCCAGTACGTATGTCCCCAAACAGACAGCACTGATTAATGCGTTTGAACAAATAGTGATAGATGATATATATAGAGTACATAATAGCAAATTGAATAAGAACAAGTGGCATAATCTCAGTAGGAGTGAATCAGAAGCTCTACATGATCTTGAAAAAGATGAAGACCTGGTTATTAGACCTGCAGATAAGGGTGGGCGTATAGTTGTCCTAGACACTGAGTTATATGAAAATTTGATGTATGAGATGTTAGGCAACACTGATTTTTACAAGAAAATTAATTACAGTGAGGTGAAAGGAATGGTAGAATCAGTTAATAATTATATTAAACATTTACATCATGCACAGATGATTACCAAGGAGCTATGTGACTATTTCTTTAATATTAAATATACCACTCCATATATAAAAGGCTTGCCTAAAGTGCATAAGAACCCCAATAGACCACCCATGAGGCCTATCGTCTCGAGTGGTGGATGGTGCACAGAAGCAATATCAATATATTTGGATAAGAAGCTTAGAACAATAGTGGATAGCTCTGAAGTTATTCTTAAGGATACAGAGCAGTTTTTGCATGACCTTTTTGCTTTTATGAAGAAGGATATAACTAGTTCTGGCATTATCTTGGTGACGCTTGATGTTGTGTCACTATTTACTGTAATTCCCAATACAGTGGGTTTGGGGTTATTACACGAATTAATGAATGATGTTAATATATATAAACCAGATGAAATAGTGATACTAATTGAATTAATGAGAATCGTGCTTAATAATAATGCATTTCTATTTAAGAAACAGGTCTATCATCAAATGAATGGTGTAGCGATGGGTAGCTCGTGCTCAAATACCTATGCCAATGCAGTTATGTTAGCCTGGGAGAGAGTACACGTATTGAATGGACCCTTTAGTGACATGATACCTTTCTACAGGAGATTTGTAGATGATCTTTTTATTCTGTGGAAGGGTAATATGACAGAGTTGTTAGAGTTTGTTGACTATATTAACAACACAACAAGCTTTTTAAAATTCACCTTAAATTACTCTGAAGAAAGCGTGAGCTTTTTGGATGTATTAATAGAAAGAGATGAAAAAGGAGCTATTACCACAAGATTATATAGGAAGGAATGCCATGTAAATAGCTTATTATCAAGGAGAGCATGCATCCTAAATATGTGTTCAGGAACGTTACCCAGAATCAATTTTTAGGGCATCCAGACTGAGTCACGAGACATAATGACTGTCAGGAACAACTTGTTAAGACCTGTTATGAATTGGATGAGAGGGGTTATGAGAGAAGTATGATAGAGGAAGGCTTTATAAAAGCACAGCAAATGAGAGGTACAAGGGCCAAACCTTATTTCTCAGATAAATTTAACAGGGAAGCTAAGACAAGTGAGAATAAGTTTAAGGTCAATATTTCCTACTCTAGGGATGTGAGGAAATATACAGAGATAGTTAATAACCATTGGAAAATTCTGATGACCGACCCAGTAATTAGTGGAGTGGTAGGATGTAAACCACAATTCACCTTTAAGAATAAAAAGAATCTCAAAAGGAGATTATGCAACGGTCGAGACGAAGTGAATCTTGAGAATATAATTGGCACTAGACCATGTGGCAAGTGTAATCAATGCCAGTATATTTGCAGTGATACTCACTTTGTACATCCAGATACAAATGCACTTTATGAGCTTAGGGTTGGTGGTTCATGTTTGACCACCCATGTGGTTTATCTTGCTATCTGTGGCCAGTGCAACTGTTTTTATGTAGGCAAAACAGACCGCAGCCTCAGAGAAAGGGTTAGAGAACATGTATACCACATAGGGAAGGGCTCAGAGAACAACGCTTTGTCTAAGCACGTTTTGAAGGTAGGCCAAAAACATACATTTAGGTTTCTGATTGTTGCAAGAACTTATGAGAATATGAGAAATAGTGACATTAGAGATAGAACCGAAGAAGCTGAAGCAAGATGGATAGCTATGCTGAGAGCCAACTTTGGTCACGGGCTGAATGACAGCATGCCCATTAAGCCTATCTTAAGAAAAAGAGGGCTACGTAGGTAAATAGATGGCTATGGGTTTATGTTTTTAATATATTAATATATTTTTATGCAATGTTTGCTATGAAATATCTATATTTATATGTTTTTAAGAATTTTATTAAAATGATGCATTAAAATTGATGTATTTTTTAGAAGTTCTATATATATTTTTAGAAGCTCTACATTATGAATAGGAAGATACAATGTTTTCTAGATATATATTATGTATTTTAGATTTATTGTATTTTATTAAATAGTCACACTTTTGTTGTGTCATACACACTTAGCTTTAAGCAATGCTTTCTGATTTATAAGAGAGAATACAGCTTTAATGGTAAATGGGTTATTGAGTCACATGATTATTTTAGTTAAGTATATATAGGTGTGGTTTACCTTTGTTAGTATACACCTGAGGAAGCAATATGTGAAAGCGCTTGTGTGACAATAAAGAAGACTTCTTATACTTTTATTCTTCGATTCAAGTCTGCTTTTTTACCTTTATTGAAGACTGAAGACTGCTTTTTTACTTTGATTTGGACACTGGAGCCTAACCTCAGCATTTTTTCTGGATAATTAAAATAATTAATTAAATAATTTAACCAAAAAAAAAATCCATCAACCACATTAAAATGAGAAACATAGAATAAGATACATGAACTCCCATCATATCTTAACACTAAAAGTAATAATTATCTGACTGAATAAAGTTAAAGTACACAATTATGTTTTTGACTATTAAACTCTTCAAAGTCTTTAAAACTATGTTCATGTGTTACATGAAAAAGGCTGCTGCATTTGTGTTCATAGTCTAGTTCTAGGTTTGTCAATATCTTTATGTGGCTTTGTGTTTTTTGAGTTCTTGAGGTGGCACTATGCCATCTGAAGATGCTGGTCAAGTGGAAGGGTAACACATGTTACTTACATGGAATTTGCCTTGTCTGTTAATAATTTGACTCTTTTGTTACAGCAGATTACCTAGCAAACAGCATGTAATGGTGGAAACGTATTTAATAGTCAGGCTCAAAATTTTTGAATGAAGTGAGTGATTTGAACTCCTTTCCTTCAACTTCAATTAGCCCAGTGCATAGAGTCCAGGATAACCATGACAACTGGAGATTTCTTTCCACTGACAATGGGCGAACTGTGTGCAGCAACTGGACTATAGGAGAAGGGCAGGCTTTGCAATAAGTTAGGTATTCACTTCAGGAGTGGTTGAACAGATGCACGGAGTTGCAGGCCGATTATGAAAGTTTGAATGGCTCTTTCAGCACATTAAATCAACAATGTACTATATTCTAGGAAAACCTTTTGAAGTACCACAACTTGCAATTGGAGAACAGGTACTTCAATGAGTGTATCCAGGTGAACCAGGTTCCTAATGGCCTTCAGTCTTGGAAATTCCTCACTGGCCTTATCCAAGATTCAGAGTTACACCTGGATCTTTTGCATTTGTTCAACTGGCATGGATGTGAGCTCTTTGAGGTACTGATCAAAGATAATTTGAAAAAGATGGCTGTGCCTTAGAATTGTATAACCAATGTGGACAACAGTATTAAAACAGATTTGTCATTTAACACTAAGAGTAATGATTATCGGGGTACATTTTACAAAGTGGATAATATTATTAATGAAATAAAAAGCTAAAAAGTTACACCAGTATAAGGTTGATTATGAATTGTGCAGAGCTTATCCCTTACCACCATCTTCTAATAAGGGATCAGGTCACATGGCTAGTGGCCAGATATTTTATTTATTTACTTATTTTATTTTACATTTGTTGACTGGGCTAGTCTATCTGGATGTATGTCCATTTTCAGTAGATGCCCGGGGAGAAAAGCTCCAAACAGGATTATACAAAGTGACTAAAGATATTAAGCATCTACTTAAAAAACATTACAACAGTACAATAATTTGTAAAAACAATAACACTTTACCCATACATTTGGTTTAAGATAGTAGATGAGAGAGAAAAAAAAGAAAATAAAAACTATATTGGAGTAGGTGTAGAGAGATTAAGAGCAGTAGAAGTAACTATAGAAGGAAGGTATAGTAGATTTAGAGCAGTAGGTCATATCTAGAGAGAGAGTAAAACTAATAGCTATTATCTGTAAAATGTCTTATGTTCAGAGATAGATCAAGTGGATGTGGCCCTAGACCAACAGGGGTTTCTTGAGGGTGAAGTAGTAAACAATTATGGTGACCAATTAGATTCTCACCACAATTAAGCCCTTTGGAGGTACCTCTACCCCCAGGAGATTGGAATAGTTAAATAACTAGTAAACAGGCTATCCTGAACAAAGCAACTCAAGGCAAATGAGTTTGCACAGGGAGAACAAAGGTCAAGGACAGCTGAGGGGAAGGCGAGATGCAGTCACAGGCCCTACAGATAACTGATCAATATACCATTATTTACAACACTAGACATGATTTCAAGATGTTTAATTACAGTGATATAACTGTTAAGAGGTCATGAGCAGAACTTTTTGAAAAAGAGTTCACCTTTCTTTCTGTAAAAAGAGCTAGAACAGAGGATGCTCTTTGGATCTTAAACTATTTACACATACATTGAATTTAAGTTTTCATTTTAGTAAAATTGAGACTGAAGGTGCTTCATATATGAATGTATGTAAAAAAAGTAGTAAATTCACCCCCCATGAACTGTATTATTTCCATTTTTGAAAAATAATATGCACATTTGACATCAAGAAAATCATGAATACCAATAGTAGAACATTTTACCTGCAGAATTTAAGCAATGATGAATGGAACTTATTAGAACATATTAACAATCTTCAAATTAACAGGAAAAAAGGCAATGAGTGCACCATGAGCTGAAGTCAAAAGTAAAGTATCAAGTAAATCCAAAAGGTCTTCTTTGTATTTAAAATCCTCGTTTATTACAAAAGATAAAACTGCAGGAGATAGCAAGTTGTAAGCGCTTTCTGATGTCTGATGAAGAGTTGGGTAACAACGCGAAAGCGCTTACAACTTGCTATCTCCTGCAGTTTTATCTTTTGTAATAAACGAGGATTTTAAATACAAAGAAGACCTTTTGGATTTACTTGATACTTTACTTTTGACTTCAGCTCATGGTGCACTCATTGCCTTTTTTCCTGCTGATTTGGTGTTTCTGAGGAGAGTGCTTTACCTGGCAGTGTGTTTCTTTTTGTTTTAATCTTCAAATTAAGCTTATGAAGCCTGACAGGAGGGGGGCCTTGACTGTAATCAATATGAATGATTACATCAACAAAATATTTGTTTTGTTATACATTGACACTTATGAGGAAGTGTCAGTCGATCAGAAAAATATAGCATATAAGAAACTGGATGCATATTTGTAACTCATTTTAAATGGTTATTTTTACAGGTGTGACTATGAATATCTGTTTTTACAGGTGTGACTATGAATATCTGTTGGTCCCTGATTCCAAAATTCCCATAATTTTTGGGATCCCTAAAATACATAAAAAACATATGTATCCCCCCATGTGTCAGATAGTTGATGCTAAATGATAAACTCTAACAAACATATAGTTATAGGGGTTTTTATTAGATCACCGAGCACTTAAAAAAGTGAACAGTGATTAATCGACCCTATGTAAGCGAAAGCTTACAATTTCAACCTGTTAGAACAGTGATTTTTTCCCTAGGAAAAACATCGCTGTTCCAACAAAAAAACAAAACAAAAAAAAACATACTTTAAACATTACATTAAGTGCAGGGCTTCACCCCCCACATCCCCCCTACTTAAATATACCAACTCCGAGACCACACTACAGTGCCGAAAATGGCAAAGTAATGAAGCGGCCAAGCAAATTCTTTCCCAGGGAAAGAATTTGTTTTAAAGCTGCTTCGATATTTTGCCATTTCAGGCTTTTGAGTTTGACCAAGATACATTTGAAAGAATGCGTCTTCGGTCTTCTAATAGGGAACCAGTTATAGCAGGTGCCTACATCCCACCAGGAAATAACATTGCCACTATGGAGAACCTGTTACACTGGATGTCTACCTCCCATCCACAAGAGACCATTCTCTTAAGAGATTTTAATACTGACTGGTCTGACTGTACCAAATTCAATACCTCTACCCATATTAATCTTCATGGGTTTAATCAAATCATAGACACCCCCACAAGAGTCAATAAGAAATCCAAACGTCGATCTAGCTTAGATTGGATACTTCTGTCTGACCCCACCTTTGCACACCAATCAGGCTGCCTACCAGACAATTTGAGCGATCACCAACCAACCTACCTTATTAGGAATAAATTCCACTATGGTAACCAACCCATCCTTAGAATAGTTCACAACAAAAAGAACTTCAAAGCCAAGAACCTAAACAACAAACTAAAATACTGTAACTGGACTCCCCTAAAACACCTACCCCTAGATGAAGCAGTAGATTACTTTAACTCAACCTTTCTCAAAATCCTAAACCATCATGCACCAGCCTGAACCATCAGAGTTAAGACAAACTATGCCCCTTGGTTAACAAAAGAAACTAAAACCATAATGAAGGATAGAGACAGAGTCTGGGCTCAATATCATAAACTTAAAACCACTACCTCAAAACAAAACTGCTTAGCACTATGGAACAAGTCAAAATATTGTGGGAAGAAATATCCGGGGAATTGTTTTGCTAGGCTTGTATAGGCACTAGGGCCGATAGCCTAGTACCAACCTATGAACAACTTATAAAACTTGATAAAACCAATTACTACAAAACCTTACAAGAAAAACACACTCACAACCTTCAGACATTCTGGGCTTCAATAAGTAAATTATTGCACCCAGGTAAAACCGACACTCCCACACCCATACTGTCAACCGAGAAAGAGGACACCCCCACACAATTCAGCAAATTCTTTACCAAAACAGTCCTAGCTCTATTTAACACCCTAAATAACACCACCAGCCCTACACCTTCTCCATCCCCTACTAATCTTACTACACAACAGACTCCCTCTAGCTTGTCCTTGTCTCCAGCACCTACACAACTTATTACTAAACTCTTCAAAAAACTAAAACCTACCATGCTAGCTGCTGACAAACTTCCTGCTGATTTCCTTCAACTATCAGCTAAAACAATATCCTGCCCTGTGTCTATCCTCATAAATAGATCCATATCTGAATGCAAAGTACCTAACCTGTGGGAAATATCTCATATTATTCCACTCCACAAAGATGGCAACTCCCTTGAACTCACCAACAACAGCCCAATTGCAATTTTATCTCCTTTATCAAAAATACTAGAAAGAGTAGTACATTCACAACTAATGCAATACCTCCTACAAAATAACCTTATATCAACATCTCAACATGGCTTTCGACCCTCCCATAGTACCACAACAGCTCTACTCTCATATACCAACATAGTCAACACCCATAGAAACAACAGACTTTTTGTTTCCTCTGTATTCTTAGACTTATCTAAAGCCTTTGATATGGTCAACCACAGCATTCTTCTCAAAACTCTATCTAGTCTTAACATTAACTCCCTCACTATATCATGGTTCAATAGCTATTTATCAGGCCGCCAACAAGCAGTTATTTGGTAGGACCAACTATCCTCCCTTCTACCTGTATCCATAGGAGTCCCTCAAGGTTCCATACTTGGTCCTTTACTATTCTCCATATTTATAAATCATATAGCTGAATCCTCTCCCTCTGCCTCTATAGTGCAATATGCAGATGACACTACTATCATATGCACCGCCCCAACCTTAAGCAAACTTCAAACAATAACATAGCATAACTTTACTCTAGCTGAAGCATGTTTTTTTAGCATTAAACTTATACTCAATCCCAAAAAAACAAAACTAATTATCTTCAGTCCTGGTAGATCTCCTGCTATAAATAATGATTTCACTATAAACTCCAAAGATAATACCTCAATCACACCAACAACACACACTAAACTCCTAGGAGTAGTAATCGATAATCTCAAATTTGACGTACACATAGCCCAAACAATCAAAAAACTAAACAAAAAGCTTGGTCTACTATATAGGAACAAGCAATTCATGACCAATTATACCAAAGCCACTATTGCTAGAACGTATCTATTATCCACCCTACTGTATGCCTCCCCAATCCTGGCTAATCTTCACCACAGCGATCAAAACAAAATGGCATCTTGCTATAACAAGATTGCCAAGCTTGCTACAGGTGCCACTAATAGATCCCACCACTGTCTTTCTCTCAAACAGCTCAAATGGCTTGAGTTGCCCCAACTACTTCTTACTACTCAACTCTACACAGCCCACAAACTGTACTACCTCCCTGACAAAACCCCAGCACTACAGGATCTAATACAGCCCTACACCACCACCCGAGCCTTAAGATCAACAGACCAAAATCTCATAAATGTCATCAAACATAAGAATGAAGTGGGTAAAACTCTGGCTGTACAATAGCAAAAATCTGGAACTCGCTCCCAAATAATATAACTTCTACCAGATCTGCTTCACTATTAGAAGCTACTCAAAACCCACTATTTTAACAATTGGCTGTGCACATGTGACTCACCAGGCTAATCCACTACATTGTAGTGTTGCAAGGATTCTGCCAAAGATCTCCTATACGTTTTTAACCTCTGAATACTTATTTTTACCAAACAATGGTCTATTCTGATGGTATTGATGTTTATGTCTATGAAGAAATGTTAAATATGTTCTTAAATGTTTAATTGTATGCCTTAAGAATAGAGTCATGTATTTTACAAAATGTATTTGTAGCATTGTTTTAAGTGGAGCTTTTCTCCCTGGGCCTCCGCTGAAAATGGACCTGTGTCCAGTCAGACTTTCCCGTTCATCAAATGTAAAATAAAATAAATAAATAAATATAAAATAAATGTTCTAAGGCTTTCTGTATTGCATGTTACATTGATTGGCACTTAAAAGATGTAGTGAAAGGGATTTAATGCTTATACAAAGACTACTAGGACTTTTTAATCATGGTCACCAATAAGTTGTAAAAGGAAAAACTGACCTTTGTTACTGTATGCAGGACCTATTTTCTGTGATTCCCTGCCAAATTGGACTTGATTGGTTTTATGAATTTTTATGGAAGAACTCAGACCTTGACCATGATAGGGTTAAAACCTTAAGAATCTTAAGGAGATGGTCTTAGACAACAACTTTTATTAAATTTGAAGGAAAATTATTTAGACAATGTTCAGGGGAAGTGATGGGGGGTGGTATGTCTCTCTACTTTTGCCAACCTTATTGCCTACTGGAAGGACAATTTTGTGTTCCCCTCTCATTTTATAAATTGTTTGTCGTCGTATGGGAGGTTTCTGGATGATAATATAAATTCCTAGAAAGATACAGTGGATAAATTGTATGAATTCTTTGAATTTTTGCACTCTTCAATTGACTTCTTAGAACTTACTATGAATTTTTCTGGTGAGGAGTTAAGTTACTTGGATATTTCAGTTTCAAAGAACAGAAAGAAGTCTTGTTTTGAATCATAGGAAACCTACATACTCTAACTCTTTATCACATTATAATAATTGACACCCAATCCACCAAAAAAGATCATTGGTTAAGGGGCAATTTGTGAGACTCTTACAAATGGTCTCTCAGTATGATTTATTTGCCCAGGAAAGTGTTAAGCTGAAAAGGATTTTGAGGTTCTTGGTTATCCTATCAGGTTGTTGAATTAAATCTATCGTGAGGTTAACATAAAAAGAGAAAAATGTGCCCAGTGTGTGGTAAAAAAGACCCTGTTGTTGATCAGGTCAGATATAATAAAACTATGATACTTACTTATAATGCTGATTTTAATGATATACGAGCTATAATTTACAAGAATTGGAACATTTTTGCCATTAACCAGGAACACTTAAATATGACAGGAAGTTTACCTAGGGTGGGTAGGGGTCTACTTCAGAATGTCGACCATTCAGAATGCTGACTTTCATATGGCTGACACCATATGATCGACATCCTGAAATAGCACCATTTACTTACATGTAAACACAGTAAAACTGTGTTATGCAGGGGAGCAAGCCCCCTGCACCCCCCACACCTCCTGCTACTTAAATATTCTCACTCTGAGATCGCACTACAGTGCAGAAAAGGGGAATCTCCCAGTCCTGCACTGTAGCAGGATCTCTGCTATCATTCGTTGGCCTTTCAAATGTTCACTCATATGGTGTCGTCTATATGAGTTTCGAACGTTTGAAAGTTCGAACAGATGAAGGGCTCCTGGTGGTAGACACTTGTTTTAAGTTTTTTTTTAGAGAGAACAAGTCAACCTGAATTTACAGGCAACATGAAGAAATGTGGCCAATGTAAGGACATAATAGAGGGGTCTACCTTCAGTATTCATGAGTATGGGGTGGTTAAATTTAGCTGTGGTTATTATTGTTTTGGTTCTGGAGTAGTTTATGTGGCACAGTGCCAACAATGTGTATGTTTTTATATTGGCAAAATGAAAAAAACTTTCTAAAGCAAGGATTTATTATCATCTGTATGACATTAGGAAGAAAGAAGACAATAACACACTATATAAGCACCTTAGCATAAATTGTAGTCACAGTTTTAAGTTTTATATCATTGACCAAGGTGACACTGGTAGTCAGATGGGGGTGCAGAAGATGATATTTTGGAGCTGATACAGCTTAAATGGCAACGTAGGACCAACTAAACTATGCTTCCAGGGCTTAATGATGTGACCTCAATTTCTAGTGCCTTGCAGTTAAAAGCAGCCCTCTCAATGTAATGCATGAATATATTTTTAAGACTTTAAGGATTTTAATATCCAACATCATAATTGTTTATTTTTAACTGTTTTCAGTCAGATAATTATTTACTTTTAGTGTTGAAATATGGTAGCCGAGGTGGTGCAGCGGTAGCGTTGTTGCCTCGCAGCAAGAGGCTCTCCTGTTCAATTCTCGGCTGGGGTGCCTTCTGTGTGGAGTCTGCTTGTCCTCCCTGCGGTCGAGTGGTGTTCGAAAGACATGCGTGAATGGGCGTGCCTTCGCTGAAGGTTGGGCATCGGGCTGGCAACTTGGCACCATAAAAATCTACTGCCAATCATTAGCAGACTGGAGTTCCGCTGTGCTGACCCCTAACTGGGAAAAGACAAACAAGTGTTGAAATATGGTGGGGTTCATGTGTCTTATTCTGTGTTTCTCATTTTACTGGGGTTGATGATTGGTTTGGTTAAATTATTTAATTGATACTTTTAGTTAATTCAATTAAAACCTTCCAATTGGTTTGTTTAGTTAATTTCTTCGATCATGTGATTTGAATGTATAAAAATCTCTGACTTAGTTTGTTCTTTGTTCTGAAGAAGTCTGGATACTAGGAAGAAAGTGCTTAATTTTTTTCAATTAAAAGTGTGGTTCCCCAAGGCTCCTGCATCTGTGTTCGTAGTCTAGTTCTGGATGTCCAATATGACTGGACTAGAGATGAATTATCCCCTTTCTATGCCTCTTAAGGTTTCTTAATGCTTTAGTATCAGTAACAAATCAAGGACCTTAGTATCATCCTAATGAATTTATGAATAAAGCAAATAAAGACTGGGATGAGTATCAGCTAAGACAGGAGAAAGAAAACAACATATTCAACAAAATGTAACAGGAAGAATTTTTAAATGTTTGAGGTAACTGTGAGTGAGATTATACAATAGAACTATACTTGCTCTATCTTCTCAAACTGAAAGTCAATAAATGAATATTCTATGCCATGCTTTTGTCATGGTTTTCTAGAAATCAGTTTCTAAAACACAAAGTAAGAAGTTATGATCAGAGACCCTCTACATAGGTTGGATCTCTTTCCTATGTTTATATAACTTCCCTCACAATGCATTTAAATACTTGTATAACCTCTTTCAGTCTACTTAACAGTAGTATACTTTAATTCACTGTCTTTTTTATTCAAAACTAATTAACTTCCTACTTCTGTCTTCTCTCTCATCACCTTGTACTTAAGACTTATTTATGCTTCTCTGTCTTCTCGTTTACTACCTCACTATCAGTACTTGTTTTTCTTTTCCCATTTGTTGAATCCTACAAGTTTTAAACAGGTATAGTTCTGGTTTATTTTGCTGTTAATAGGAAAACATCAGTTATTTTTTTATCTTTTGCATATACGTAAGGAACTCTATGTTAACGTCTGTATTTTAATAATTTCTGCATTTTTTTCACTTGTATTTTGCACATATGTCTGTTATTATATCTTGCAGCTACAGACACCACCACCACCAAAATCCAGGTACCTGCACTTAAGAAGAAGAGCAAAACTGAAGTATAAAACCAGCACAGGCAAGGCTCCAGGTTCCAAATAGTAAAAAGTTTAATATACAACAAACAAATCCTTAGAACACACTAGCGCTTTCACCATAGGCTTCATCAGGTGTGATGTGTTGATACATATCACTTCCTTTTAAATCCAAGTTTAAAATCACATGACCAAAATATTTAAAATATTTAAAGAGACATGTCTTAAAAACCTTACAAGTAACATGTATAAATTATTTAAAACATCTTTCAAAACAAATATTACTTGTTACGTAATGGTCTAGATCTCAAAGTTGGTCTCAAGGCAATACAATCATTTAATCCATATCCAACATTAGCTCTCAATTTTATAATCCATTGAGTTTCTAACTCCTTTGTTTTCAGTCTAACATCACCTCCCCTTTTACTTACATAATTCATGCCTATTACCTTGAAGCTAAAACTGTGTGTGGAGTCAGTTTGTACTGTGTGTTTTGCCAGAGCATTAAACATGCTCTTTTTGTTTATATGGTACAAATGTTCTCAAATTCTATCTTTCAACATTCTGTCAGTTTTACTGACATATAATTTTGTACATATTTTATACACAGCCAAATAGACTATATGCATGCTTGTGCATGTAGCCCTAATACTAAAATTAAAAACTTAATTTGTATCTGGATGTACAAAACTATTACTACTGTTAATATATGGACAATAAGAGCATCTATTACATGGGTTAGTACTACCTCATGTTTCTGTGTCATAATTGTCTCTGGGGTTACATAAACGTCTCTTAAGAGACTTTTTGTTTCTAAAAACAAATTGTGGGAACGTATCTATAAATCTACTTAAAACTTGTGCATTAGTTTTAAGTATATTCCAGTCCTTCTTAATGATGCTGGTATAGTGATTAATATTATTAGAATATGCAAAAGACATTTATACTTTATTTATGCTTCTCGTTCTTTGCTTTTCACTCTCTTGTGTCAACTCAGAGAAGTAGGGTTTAGCTCTAGTTGCTCTTACTTCAAGGGCATCCAGTGCTCCTTTCTCTGTCATCTCTCTTTCATATCCCCTACTTAATAATTCATCTCCTGTGATGCTTACTTGTTCTTGAAAGTCTGTATTACTAACATTTAGCCTTGATGCTCTATAAAATTGATATTGAACAACATTTCTAAAGATGCATTGTGGATGCATGCTATCCCTGCTAAGTAGATGGTTCCCCCTACATGATTTCCTGCAGAGTTTTGTACTTAGCTTACCATTTTCATCTTTATATACTCAACAACCATTAAATTATAACTTTTCTTTCTAGTTTTACTAGCATACATTTTCCTAATTTCCCCTTCGCACACATAATGAAATGCTTTTATGACAGTTATGCTTATTGGTACAAAGGTACTATGTTTCTTACAAACGGCCGGCTAAAGTGGACATTGTTAAGCAACATTTTCAAATTTAGAGTTCTCATGAACAATTTCAAGTCTGTAAGTGCTGCTACTAGATTATCTACAGCACAAGGGATGAAATTTAAACCCTTTTCTAATAAGAACAAATGTGCATCAGTAAGTTCTTATTTAGATAAATTTAAAGAACCTCTGTTCAGATGTATTAATGACATACTGCTTTGCCGTAATTTAGAGGACTGCAATTCTTCCTCTTCATCCAATTTGGGGCTTGCTTCTGCATTTGCCTCCCACACAATGTACTTTGATGCTGTGTTACTATTTTCTCCAGTAACTGCAATTGAAAACCTTTTTGTAATCCCACTGTACTTAAACCTAGTGTTGTTTGCTGCCACCAAAGGTTCCTAACCAAAAATATCATAGGCAGAGCAGGAGCATGGTTAAAATGGGAGCAGGGTTGCACAATGGATCAGCCCCCCCAGCCTTTCCACTATTCCACTTCCTGGCTGTCTCTCCTCAGTTACCATAAACACAGTTCAGATCTGTCAGAATGCATACTATTTTCCTCTTTATTTTTACAACAATTTCAGTGATTTATATTTAATTTAAAAACGTTTATTTCAACTTTTATTGCAGAAACAGTGATGGCCATTTGCTAAACAAAACAGTCTCATACAGAAAACAGACCCAACATGAGCAACTTCCCTTGACACTCACATTTTTGAAAATGCACTGAAACTCACATTAGATAAATACTAAATACTAAGTCTGAAGACTGTTATAAACCAAGCCCAATCACCAGGGGTCAGAATAAAACATTACACCTTGTGTCTATGAGGTGAAAACCCTAACCATTGTGCCAAACCTACACCCGAATGAAAGTGCACTGAAACTCATATTCATTGAGAATGCATCAGAACAGTGGTGGATTAAGTGTACCTTGATATAGGGCTGTTTTCAAACTATGGCCCCATTGTCCATCTTTTTAAAACTATGCATAAATGTATGTGAACATTGATTTGCCTGATGTTGTTAAATTACATTATATTTCTTGTTTGATATAGCAACATTTGTTAGAGTTTGTTTAAAATTTGTATTTTTTATACATTTTCCAGTTCATACTGAAACAAAACAGATGAACCAATAATGGCAAAAGTACCAATTTCAAAAATTTTTGTTACAAAAGCTACCCAAACTGTGGTAATTATAATCCACCAATATACATACTCAACAATTACATGCATTTTACTGACCTTGTACATATCTCATGCCTGATTGTGATCATGGCAACAGGGAAGTATTACGATTTACTTTACACAAATGCACACTAGTCCTACAAAAATAAACTAATGACTTTTTAACTTTCTCAGATCAGCAGGGTCAGTCATTTTTATCTACACATATTCCCAAACCTAGCAATTATAACTCCATATTGGACTACAACCTTTTCAGATATCTTTGTCAAAAACAAATTGCAATAATAATGACCAAAGTCACGTTTCAAATTTGTTCCACACAAACGGATTCACTTCAGAAGCTCGAAGTACTGAAATCTCGAATTTCAGTATCTCGAGCCCAAGAAGTCGAATCCGCAAAACAACGAAAACTAAAAACCGCAAAATTCAAAACCTCGAATACCGGAGGTTTTGAATTTCACAGTTTTACTAAACACGCACACACCATCCACCACACAAACACACACAATCAGTCTACTACATGTAAACAGGGGGGCAAGCACCCCTGCACCCCCCGATGTATGGGGCTGCGTCCCCCACACACCCCCTGCTTAAATTTTCTCACTCCGAGGTCACACTACATGCAAACACAGACAAAACACACCCACACAAGCTACTTTCTCTTTGCACACACACATCACAGCAATAAAACACACTGACACACACCACAGCCCCTACTCAAACACCTTAACACACACACACACACACACACACATTTACCTGAATACATGACCATAGCGGAACTTTAGAAACGCGAAATTCAAAACCTCTGGTATTCAAGGTTTTGAATTTCTTGCTTCTAAACTTTCGCTATTATGTGGCGTTGGCTTCTTGGGCTTGAAATACTGAAATTCGAGATTTCAGTATTTCGAGCTTCTGAACAGAACCCCACACAAACACACATTAGCCAAATACTTCCAACTTAATTCACACACTCACACTAGACCTGCAAAATCAGATTAAAGATTGTTTAAAAATGTGAAGATGATATGAACATAAGGTACTTTCATCCACAGAGACACTCTCACTCCACCACTAGTTATAGCTACTATGTGAACTGTGTACACCCCTTATTGATCTGAAGAAATAAGTTACATGAACTTTATTTGTACCTGTTAATGAACTATTTTAAGCTGCATTTAAGATCCAGCTATGTAAATCACAGTTTAAATAGAACAGTACTCATAAGAACATAAGAAATATTAAGCACACAATAATACAGTATATGCTAAGTCAATATGGACAATCACTGTAGAAGTAAAAGTTATCTGATAAATTCCACATTAAGGAGAACCTTTATTAATGCAAAGGTTGTTGCTGGCAAGCAACTTATAATTTCAGTGTTCCATTTACAAATGCAGTGCTTGCTGCTCATTGAAGATTACATTTCCTAGGTTAAATTTAAAAAATGTTGTACTGGTGATATTGCCATAACATTTCCAAAACTAGATTAGCCATGCAATAAGGAATGGCTGGCAAACAATGATAACAGGTTCATAGAAGAACATCTTAACAGTAGTCATATTGGCATTATTCTACTTGTTAACATTATATTTTTAAATAAAGGAGATGTAGGATATCGTGTATACTGTATTACTTTCAGAATTGCTATCACAATAGGATGTCATGTGACTGCCAGCAGTCCATCCACTGGATTCTGCAAGCCCTGCACGGTGTACAGGACTATTGCAGGAGCTCCAGCAGGCAATATGTCTGCCGTGCGATCCAGGAATAACCTGTAGGGACGTGCACAAGTGCTCCTGCACTAATCCTGCATGGTCTCAGCCCCTGCTTGCAAATTAGGCCATTTTCAGGAGAAATCCATGCAAATGAGATGAATTTGTGATTCAAGAAGCTGGAAATCGGCCGTGCAGGACTAGTATAATCTGCAGAAATGTACTCTGCCAGTAATGGAGTACATTTCTGCAAATTACAAAACGGAGCCATGACAGATCCAAATAAAGGGTGGATATCATGGAGAAATCATGCCAATGGCCAACTATAAGGCCATTGACATGGAAAACAGTTGCAAAAATAAAAAAGTCAACTTTTATTTTTTTTAGCCAATTTTGGCTGTTTAAGCATAGGGCAGTGGTGCACAAATGGGATTGGGTGGAATATAATAAAAAAAAACTAAAATAAGCATTCTAACCAAAATCACTATTTTGCCATTATACTCAATGGCAGGCAGAAGACAACATGGCCAGTGAATAGTGGTTGCTAAGGGGGGATGCTCAGTGTGGGACATGTAACTATGCATCAGCAGGCAATCCTATGCAAATGAGGGGAATGATACTGAATCCCAGATTTCCCCTGCATGTTAGTCAGCACCCAACAGTGTAAGAGCAGGAACAGCTTGATGCAAGCCTAGGAGTTAGCTGACAGCATACGGGGTGTGTCAGGCATACTGTAAATGGATCGGAGCCCTGTGGCTCGGGTTTGCTCCTAGCTTAGCAGAGCTATGAAAGGGTGTATGTCTGAGACTGCATAGCACTCTTTGCATTGCCTAAGCGGGTTTTAAAGGGAAAAAAGTAAACCAGGAAATAGCAGCTCTGTGCACATTTGAGCACTGTGTTTGTGTGGCATGCCACCGGGTATAAACAGGAAGGCAATGGGAAGGGAAAACAGCAGTAGGAAGGTAATCTAGGAGAACAAGCATAGCTGGCAGGTGAAATGTATCAGAATCAGCCAGTTACACAGGCAGGAGACCAGCCCATCCCAGAACACTACTATAAACCATGCAAACACCTTTCTCTCTGTTTTTTCCCATATACTCTACACCACCAGTGTATACAAGTGGGGAACTTTTAACAAACTAAAACAACACAATGATAGAGGCTGCAGCAGCTATCAGACATCAATATGTGGAAGAGGCCGAGGGTGGTGAGGATGAGAATGCTGTCGACCAACCCAAAGTGAGGAGATGGAGAAGAGTGTACAGAACCAGGGTAACCTACCAGGGACTACATGAGCTGGAGATAGTGGAGCACGATAGGGTGGACAGGGACCTCCTACAGCAAATTGTTGAGCTGTGCCGGCCACGTCTGACACACAGTACTTACAGAGGGGAACTCATCCCAGTGGATACCAAGGTATGTGTAGGCCTAGGAATACTAGCCACAGGTACCTCCCAAAGCCTAACACGGGATATCATGGGGATCTTACAGGCATCAGCATCCAGGGTATTCCACCAGTTCCTGGATGCCATGTCAGCACATGCCAGTGAGCACATATATTTCCTCAACACCCATGAGGTGCTGGCCAGCAATATGCATCTCTTCCACCAAATAGCAGAATACCTTGAGATGTTGGATGCTATAGACTGCATGCACATACACATCAAATCACCACCCAGTGAGCGGGGTAGGGCCTACATCAACCGCAAGGGCTTCCCCTTCATCAATTGCCAAGTCATGTGCAATGCCCAAGACATTAAACTCAATGAGTGTGCTGGCAGCCCTGGAAGCTATCCCGATTCCGACATCTGGCATCTGACACAGCTGTACCAGAGATTTCCCAGTGGGGACATCCCTTATGGTCACCTAGTGGGGGATGCTGGTGACACACTGGAGCCATGGCTGATGACACCCATCAGCAATGCACACACACCCGAACAAGAACTCCATAATGAGGCACACACAAAGACCAGAATCATAACAGAGTGTGTGTTTGGGATGCACAAGTCACGGTTCCAGTGCCTGGACAATCTGGTAGAGCCTTGCAGTACTCACCAGCTACATTTACCTAGATTGTTATTGTATGTGCCATGCTACACAATATGATCCTGTGGAAACAGCTGCAGCAGGAACAGCATGGGACAGGCCACACAGATACAGAGTGACTCGGAGGAGGAACAAACTGAGCATGCCTCAGTAGGCAGACGGAGGTGTGCCCAGTATGCCCTGGCCTTGGCTAAGAGGCAATGCATAGCACATACATATATATACATATAAACACTCAGATATATACATATACACAGCAATATATGTGTACACATATACAGATAGAGATACATATGCACATATACTGATGGATATCAACATATATAGTGACAGTAATAGGTATATCAGAATAGATGTGTATGCACATATAGTTATAGATATTTACATATATATCTACATAAATAGGCATATATGTACACATAGGATGTGCATATATATATATATATATATATATATATATATATATATATATATTTGGGTCTACTTCTTATGATCGAAAGTTCATTTGATTGAAATTTATTTGACTGAGACCATAACACTGAGATTTCAAAACACTGAAAACTCATAACACCTAAACTTTACAGTTAAAGATATATGCCTTTTTCCCCACTGTAGTGCGATCATGGAGTTAGAATATATAGTTAGGGGGTGTGGGGGGCACAGTCCCCCACATTAGGGGGGTGTGAGGGGTGCAGCCCCCCACATAGTTTAGGTAAATATTGTTTTTTGCAAAAAGTTATTCATTGCAGTTATAAGTATCCATGTGTATGGTTACAATGTCTGACGTATGTGGGGGGCACTGCCCCCACACCCCTCTAACTATATATTCTAACTCCAGGATCGCACTACAGTGGGGAAAGGGCATAATCCTTGAAATTTCATGTTTAGGTGTTATGAGTTTTCAGTAAAATGGGTTTTCAGTGTTTTGAAATTTCGGTGTTATGGTCTTAGTCAAATGAGTTTCTGTCAAATGAACTTTCGCTCATATGAAGTAGACTCATATATATATATATATATATATATATATATATATATATATATATATATCTACATATATGTACATACAAAGAGATGTACACATGCCCATATATATGTTGCACTATACAGATGTGTATACAGACATATGCATGAATATACATGTGTATGTACATGCAGACATATATCAACCTACTATATGTATATGTCAATATTCCTGCCTTGTGTAAACCTCACGGTTGTGTATACTCTCCCAGATGTATCTCACTGCACATATCTGCTATGTGCACATTATGTTAAAACAACATAGGTGATGCAACAGTCATATTAATAACAAGTACTACACAATTGTGGTAGTAAAGGCAATTGTTCAATACTAATTAATATGTGTACTGCCATATTTGAAAAACAACAGCTGTCTTTACAGTGGCCATGGTGTAGTGGTGAAGTGTTGTGACTTAAGTGTACAGGATCCTGGGTTCAAGTCCTGCAAGGGCTTTTTATATTGTTGCTGGGCAGAACAAGGGTTGTCGGATACAGAGTGGTTAAGGCAGTTTTGAGCAGCTTTAAGCACGTTTGCATGGGTTTGCATGATGTTAAGCTAAGGGTAACCGTACAGGTGTTTACACAGTGTAGGCTTCGCTTTCCAGTGTGGAAAATCAGCTTAGCTGTTATATTAGAGCAATGCTGATACCTGCTAAGCATGGCTTAGCCCTAGTAACCAGTTCACACCACCCAGTCTGATAACATAGCAGGGTAATGACATCTGTAATAGGTGTATGTAATGCCATGTACAATACATGTGCTATGTGCTGTCATTACGGTAGTAAGGGGTGTGAGTGTCATGTCTGGGACACAGACATATGTGAGGCCTGTACAGAACTGTTATCCATATGACTTTGTTACATACAGGGGTAGTAGCCCAGGGTACGTGCTGTCATACTGGCATACAGTGTATGGTGGCGGTACTGCTGTTGACAGTGCCTGCCCATGCAAGAGTAGAGTGCTAAATGTAGTACTGACAACACGCACACCTGCAGGCATAGCTGGACTCTGAGGTCTACCTGTTGTATCCCTGGTGTGTGAGCAGTGTCACAGTATATAACCCCTACTGGGTAATGATCTGACATGTGGAATGTGATTATAGAATACCGTCTGTACAGCACATAATAGTGAGGGTGCCTGACATGTAGGTATGGCATACATATTGTTGTCAAACATCTGTCTGTCAACAAATTCATCCTATGGCATAGCTACTTGCCAAGTGGATGACTGTCAGTCCCTGTACAAATGTGCAGATGGCAAGTATCCCGCTGGGATATGTACAGGCATCCTAAGCTTGATTGACAGTGACATGTCTGCCCAGCTGTGTAAGAACTGGCACATATTGAAGAGAACACCCTATATGCACCACATGCCATGGGTACTTCCACTACACTAGACTACCACAGTCAACTGAACATGCTTGGGTACAGGTCTCCATCACAGACACTAACTATGTGTTGTAATGCATGTTGCATACATGTCAACTTGATCACCTCAGTGGCCATGTGCAGGAGGCACCTGGCGGAATGGCTGATGCATGTCACTTCCACTTTGAGGGTCACCACAATAGTGTTTGTTGATGGCTTGCCTGCTGCCACATGGCAGGTGGCAGAATACCATTGTACACACAACCCCTATACAACCCATCTCTCCTTGGACAATAGCTAGGTACACAGCTATGAACACCTGCTGAGATGCACCCCAGTACTGACACGTGCATTTGTGCATGACTGAGTATAGCAATGTCTGTGTTTTAGCACACCTGTATGTGGGAATTCCATGACGGCCTTCACAGGTATCACAACACCCATTCCCATAGCCAGTTGCGGCTGCTGCTGTATGGGACACTACATGTACCCTGTTAAGCTCCTCTCCATACCAGCTACATGAGCCTTGCAATACCATCACAACAGTGTTGTACAAATGGGTTGATAGGCATGGGATACCTATTGTGTACTGGCAAGTGTGTGTATACGTGTCCATGTCCATTTATCTGTAGGGTACAGCATTCTCAGGCCAGATACTCCTATTACAATACCCATTGCCACACGGTAGTACAGACAGTGTTGTTGCTGCCCATCAGTGAGGCATGACAATGCAACACCCTGCTATGCATGTGGCATGTGCATTAGATGCATATCCCTGTAGTACCACTGTTGGAATCTTCAATGGGTTGTATCGCAGTTGTGGCCAATGTGTGATGGTGGGCATAGAGTGACTTTGTGGGTTTCAGGGAGTAAAATATCCACTGGGGGATGTGGATGCTGTGTACACTGTCATTACATCAAGGTACGCCCAGTATATGTCCCATGTTATGGTTACCACTGTCACCATCACCCATACAGGTAATGGATACCGCATTCCAGTCCAGTTATGCATGTGCTGTGTGCAGCCTACCTGTAACACATTGGATACATGGTCAAGTTAGTTAACAGTGATAGGCCCTGGCCACTTGGATGTGTGTCTGCCTGTTATGTGTCTGTTAATGCATATATGAAGGTATATCACACTATGTATTGTCCATATCCACCCATTACATCCCCCATTAGCATACTGTACATGTTTGTGGATGTTCTGCATGTAACATGTAATCTGGGACACACCTCACCCTAAACACTGTGTGGTGTGTGCAATGGGAGCCACACACTTCAGTATCACTACATACCTAGGTAGGCATCTAGTCCCAGTGTTGCCAAGTAACAGTGTGCATGTATGTGGATGGGTCTACATCAGGTTGCAGAGTATACACAACCCAGCGGGTCACCTGTCCATGTGGCACAGGCAATAA
Source organism: Protopterus annectens (assembly GCF_019279795.1). Taxonomy (NCBI): domain Eukaryota; kingdom Metazoa; phylum Chordata; order Ceratodontiformes; family Protopteridae; genus Protopterus; species Protopterus annectens. Next base: position 129,984,265 of record NC_056741.1, read on the forward strand.
CTGTAATACTAGCCTTTGACATGTGTTCAGCTGTACCCCAGATACGTCACAGCCCATGGTGTCACCATAGTGCCATACCCCATTGTGGAATATGACTGCAGAACATCGTCGTGCTGACACATGTACACATTGATGGTATGGATGACAGGGATGTGGCACAGGTATCATCATGTGCACAGGGTGTGTTGTTGGTTTGCTAGAGGCCGAGGGTGGGGCATACATTTGACACCATGTGTGTGTGGGTGTGGGATGTACTGAGTTGAACCGGGTGTGGTGATGTGGTGTGGGTAGGTATGGGGTTGCCTTAGGTGTGTTTGTATAGTGTGTGGGCATGCATGCACACAGTTCTGCCATGTGGCTGCCCTACACAGATGTTTATGGACAGCTGCAGACCATACCTGGCTGGGTGTGCAGTTCACTGCCTCTGGCCATGGACACATGGACTGTGCCTGCCAGGGTTACCATTGGAATGTCCAGGTAAGGCCTCGATGTGCTATTCTCACCTGACTATGACAAATGTGTGCTGGTACCAGGTCCCTCCTGGGACTGGCTAGGACCACATGCTCTTGGCCTGTTGTGGTGTGGTGTGGACAGTGCCCCCCACACTGCCAGGGCTGGTACTGCCACCACATGTTCAAGCACGGACATACCACAGTCGATGAAGGCCATCATCTCACCAGACCTTCTATCCATGAGCTCGGTGTAAGCACGGATGGCACCAGATAGTTCAAGGAAGTTATAATTTGCAGATGTGAGAGCAGCCCTCTGTAGCCTCAGGCCCTGTCTAGTGTAACATTCATTAAGTGCCTGCGCCGTCTTGACAGCCTGAAACATGCACCTGCTGGTACCAGCTATGTCACCTGTGCCAGAGGCATGAAGTCCAGCAGCCCTGCCACAAGCACCCTGGGTCATCTGGCTATGTGGTGCCCTGCTGGAATCTCTTTATGCCTGCTGCAACCAGACACAGTAGGTATGGTTACCACACATTCCTGTGCACTGCCACTAAATGCCATCTGTCCCTCCACTATGGCCACTGGTGGTGGGGTATGTATAGGCACTGAAACTGTGTGCAGGGTTGGGGTGGCTAAAAGGGGGATGTCAAATGATGGTGCTGTTTCAGCCCCTGACAACCCCACCTGTACCTCAACAGTACTATCATCATCTTCGGTGTCTGTATGGACAGCAACATCAGATTGCATACAGGAGGGACCCTGACCAACCTCGCCACCTGTGGGGGAAAACAATAAATGCACTTTACAACCTGTACATCATTGCCTAACAGTACACACACACACACACACACACACACACGCATATGCACAAGCACTCACACACGCACACACACACACCACTATAATACCTGCGACTTTGCAGGCAGTCCCACATATATTTCCATGTGTGCCCCATCCTGCATTACACTTGGTAACATACACACATCGATACCACTCATTAACATATCAGTCCTCTAAATGCCTAGACAAGTGATCACAACACAAGATCTGTTACTACATTACCTGCCTTACCTGTTTGTAGTGGTTTTAGATGGCATTCACTGCTGTCATTCAGTGTTCACCCTGTGCATGTCCAGACACCATGAGCATGGCCCCTATATGTGTGGGCTACTATGTTCACTCCATAATATCACGCACTAGTGTGTCATGTGTATGTATTGCTCAGTACATGCCAGATATGCTGCTCAATCAGCCTATCATGTGTCAACTGTAGAATATGGATACACTCCCTGGTGTTGACTAGTACTTCCCCAATGCATCAGTAGTGCTTAATAGATGGCTTGTAGGTCACCTCTCTGCTCAACGCGATATTAAGGGTATACCTGGTGTCTACCTTCCCTATCAATGCCTGTTGCATGCCACAGACCTTATTATACTATCAGCTGTCCTGTGGTTACATACATGACAAGTATTCCTGGTGTGTAATGTGGCAGTCCATGTCCATGTAATGCACAATCCCAAAGGGAAGTACTGCTGTATTAAGATCCCATAATCACACATGTACATACATAGCCACTCACACAAACACACACCAAACACACACACATGCACACATGCATCCTACATGCATCAACCTCCCTCCACTTCACCAGAGTGACCCTACAGACAAACTATCCACCAGAAAGCACACACACACACATACAGGTGAGGTTGCACCATGATAGTACACACAGTCCTCCTATTACTCATCTGTCAACATGCATAACATATGGTACAAAACAGCATGCAGTGCAGCTATAGTCAATCCATGCTAGCAACAGTATACATGTGTGTGATGAATGTGCTGTGTCACTAGGTAATGCCCCTTCCCCTGGATACCACTGCACCCATGTACACAGTATTGCTGTGCACCTGTTCTGCACCCTGCCATGTACTGTGCACCCCACCTCACACATGTACAACCCATTGCTGAATGTGTACTACTGTGCCAGTTATGTCAGCTTTAATGCTCACAGCCCCTATGTTTTTCAGCAACACATACCTGGGATGATATGTGGACAGATGTCATTTGTGAATGCCTGATGTCTGATTTACAGCTTTCAGCATCAGCAGACCATGTATGACCAATCCAATACTCTTACACTGACAACCATCAGAGCATACCATGGCTATGGGGGGTGTACAAACCCTCACTGATATAATGCGCCTATCCTTGATCTGCCATGGGACCACATCACCACATATCTTAACAGTACATGAGCTCGATATGTGACATATGTCCTGTACTTTCACATGCAGTGTCTATGGAATGTGTTAGGTGTGCAGATGCTGACCATGATGCTTACACTCACTGTAGGCATATGTGTGCACACCCTTATCATGATGGTGTGAAGCACCTCCTGTTATGTATACTACAGCAGTCACTACTCTTGGCAGGGGTATACCAGCGTGGGTTTTCTGCATTTGCCAGTGTATGTTCAGTCTGCCCTGCACATGTCCCCCTAATCTGCATGATTGTAAGGTCTACTCATGTGCATATCCCTTGGTGTTCACACACTGCCATCACTATTGCTGTGGGGGTAGGGTTACATCTTCCACAGTTCCAGAACCTATGTGCAGATACAGCCATTCTTAGCATCCTTAAGATCCCTGCTGTAGTTCACTGGTGTGTCATGCTGACATCCGCCTCCTTCATCCCTTATGCAGATGCATGACAAGTAAGCCCTACATGTGTATCACTTTGCAGTGTCCCATACACTAAACACCACATGTTACAGCCTAGTCCCAGCTGATAATGGGGACCACAGTATTGCCTTATGCCATAGTGTAACTCTGCAGAAGTTGCCATTGTCCTACAGGTATATACACTGGTGTTGCACTGTATATGGGTATTGTTCCAAACATGTCCCTACTTTAGGCCATGTCTCCCACCATTATGTTACTCCCTGTGGACACATTCCGCAATGACAGGATGTTAGTTATCATGCAGGTGTCTGACATACCCTTCCAAAACCCCATCATGGTCACCCCTGTGATGCCGTGCATTTAACAGCAACAACACATGCACATGTGCAGCATGCATTCTGGGTAGGTGTGTTAGATGTGTGCATGGAATATACCATTGCCATTATATGCCCGGAGTATTGGCAAACATCTACATAAACCATACTCACCAGCTACAGGCTATCCCAGAAGGACCTACATAAGAGGGTGAGAGATGCAAAGTCAGAGGCTACACCTGTGGCATTGCTACAGAGTGGGTGCAGCATTACAATACATCAACAGTAGATATCCACAATACTACCACATATGCACATATGTTTATCACTACTATGCAGCAACAAAATACATCTATGACATGTCAGATATGCATAATCTACCTGTACTGATGCAGATGTATATGCAACAGTGATATACTGATGTGCCCTGTGGCCTTACCTGCACAGTCCTCAGCTGGTGTGTGGGTGGCACCCACCTCCACAAAGGTGTCCGCCGGTTTCTGGCTGTGCGGACGGGCGGGTGCCACGAGGCTGGCTAGGAGCTCCTCCACACATATCAGGGAGTTTGGATGGCATGCCCCCCTCTGTGGTGAGGTGATCCCCCCAGACTGCAGCAGCACACCAACGGGCATTGCAAAGCAGGTCAGAACAATGATGCCTGACCTGCTCAAAACTGTGGTTGTGCAGTCTGACATCATTGACCCTGTGTACTAGGTCGTTCCACAGGGCAGTCCACTTCTGCTGATCATGGGCAGCCTGGCCAAACAAGATTGTGTAGTGCTGTATGAGGCCATCCAGCAGGATTTCATTTTCAGCTGCTGTGTAGGCTGGCAGCCTTCCATGGGACATTGTGTCTGAAAGACATAAAGATGGACGCAGGTGTGAGCAAGTCATGCAGGAAAGTTACCACAGTTCTTAATACACATCACTGTCACCCCCCCACCATATCAGTGAAAACAAACTGTACACACAACTCAATAGGTATGGCTACAGCTTACCTACCAGTGGGACAGATATTGTACTGTACCATGCTTTGTGCAATGTATTTGTAGCCATTTGGGATGTGGACTGCTGTTGTGAGTAGCAGTGAGTCGGAGGCTTGGTCCCATCGTGTCCATATTGGGGTCCATGGGGCATCCACATCACAGACCACGCACACCATCCAGGGTATTTACCCACCACGTGTCACATACCACCCCTGTAGGCGGTCCTCTATATCTACCAACCTTGACCACATTCACAGCTATACCTGCCATACTTCCCCATATTCCCATTCCATACTTCACAGACAAATGCATTGTGGTCCCAACAATGGGTTCACATGTGACATATCCATCCATGTTGCACACACTGACAGCTGTAGATATCTGTGTGTATTGCTATGTGTGCTGTTTCCTCACACACAGCATGCAACACTGTGGTAGTAATACAGGGGACATGTAGTTACATAAATATGTTTGTGTGTATGTTTGCATATATGTAGACGTGCATATAGGTATATATCTATACATGTGTAGATATATATATATATATATATATGATGTATATACATGTAGATGTATATATATATATATATATATATATATATATATATATATATATATATATATATATGTGTGTACACATATGCATACCTATATGTAGGGTACATTCAGACATCAGGTCCAATATCTCACATCTTCATGCACAGCTGCACTGTTCTGCCTTGCTACAACACAGACAGGTGCCACATATGGACACAGCCTGACAATAAGGGGGGTATATGTAGGGCCAGATTGCAGTTAACCCTATTACATACCTATGGCATTTCTGCATGCTACAATACAAGTTAACCTGAGAATCCTGCAAGAGGTGGGCTGTAGAACCCAAGTGTCCCTCAGTATGGCGTTACCTCCACCACTAGCTATTGGCCACGTAATATAAACACTTCCCATTACACAACATGCACTATGATGGCTTACATCTTTTCAGTCAGTGCTGCTCTGCACGGTTGATGGGTATGGCCCACTACCCACAGGGACGGACTCTATTGTCCTTAGTTGTTCAGCTGAACATCATTACAACAATAGCACCTGAAGGCACATATAAATCATTCCACATCATCTATCACATTATTATGGACCAAGTACTATGGTCAATTACATATATATATATATATATATATATATATATATATATATATATATATATATATATATATATATATTTATATACTTCACATACCTGTTCTGGGAATGCAGTCTCTTTTGGATGGTTTGCTTTTCTTTATTTTTTTTTTGTGCCTTATATGCACACTTTCGCTCTCTCTCTCACTCTCAGTCTCTCTCCAGTAAATGGAATGAGTTGCTTTGCATAGATTGCAGCACAGAATTTGTAGGTGATGCACATGATCAGGTGATGGCCTCTGCACCAATCAGTGTCCTCCACTTGCTACCTGCATGCAGCATGCTGTGTAGTACTTCCAATTACCACTGTCATGGCAACCAACTACTATAAATCCCTACATCATGTGGGCATGGTCACTTTATCTTTCCTGTATGATGGACATCCTTCCTGTTTGTGGGCCACAGTGTTACAGACTCTCTTACATGAGAACCTGCACACTCAGGCCAGCTACATATTTGTAGGAGATTCCAGAACTACAGACAGAGTATGAGTAGTGTTGTTGTATGCATTATACAGCACTGCTGTTACAGGGTTTGTGTGTACATACTAGTTTAACTTGGAATGCAGTCTGTCTGCATAGCTCTCAACTGTGGGCCTATCCACTTGATGGTCAGAGATGTGCCTATTATGTTTTGTATGTCCACCACAAAGGTCTTGTGTCAGATATATCACAGGCAGTGTGTGTGTTGAATGATATCAGTACATGGCTACATCCATTTCTGTTTCTAAATTCATATTCCTGACTAATGGTATGTTGCAGACTATCCTGTAACACCAGCTACTTGCTTAGTGTATGACAACAGTTGTACACATATGGGCCTGTGTTCCAGCCTCTGTCCTCCACCTACATACCAGGCTTTGCACATATAACATGCTGTCAGGGGTTGTTCTGTAGTGGGCTGTGATTATATCATGCTGCCATTCCTGCCATCAGTACACTGCTGTTGTATCCCCCACACATACTGTGGTGCTGGGTCCATATATGTGTGGGCTACACCTACTCCATACATGTGTGCCGTTATGCACTCCAGAGGCCAGCGTATGTAACAGTGGTATATGGCCCTGTATTATTGATTCTGGGGGGGGATGCACCATAAGTAATCTAGGCTGTTACAACATGTGAGGGTATCAGGGGTAAGCTGTCTTAAGGTATCTGGATGTACATTACCATACAATTTACCTTGGGTAAATGCAGGCCTACTGCCATACAGACTGTTCTGTTTGTCAGTGTGAGTGTGATGGTTTTAGTTATGCCTTGTTATATAACAGATACATCCCATTGTGTCAACTGAGGTCTTTACCCCCTAGGGATTGTGTACAAAGTGTAGATAGAGGCTGCTGGACTATACATCTGCATTACTTACTGTTGATTGATTGATATCCTGTGGCCCAGTCTGTCTTTACTATTGTACTACTTGAAGGCCTCGGCCTGGACAGCAACATATGTAAACCTTTCCAGACTACTGTATTAATATAACTGTTTCACAGTTGCATTACTCTGTTTATATGTATGTCAGTGTCTAAACAGCTATATGACATGGCATATAAAACTGTAATAGTACACAAATAAAGCTTTCCATGTATGTAAACCTGTGTGTGGTGTTATATCCTTTGACCTCTCTGAGGGTATATGTATTGCAGGCAACAATTGTCATTTGTATGGGTGGCTCATACAGTGTCCATTTGGTAGGGTGGCAACTGTAGGCATGGTGGCTGTTCCGTATTGTATGCAACTTCTACATATGTATCTTCCTATACATATCTCTGTGTGTGTATGTGTAGTTACATATATATATATATATATATATATATATATATATATATATATATATATATATGTGTGTGTGTATGTGTGTGTGTATCCTAGGAATGTTGATAGCTTCCACATTGTACATTCCCTGTGGTAGCCAGACTATATTGCATGATATGTTACTGATACCAGCCTGACATCATACAGGTGGGATGGAGTACTGTTAACATCTTGTGCCTATGTTGTGTCAGGTTCTGGTTATGGGATCTGCAACAGTTGGTATTGTATTGCAGGGCAGACGTGTTTGCCTCTGGGGGGAAATATTTATACGTACAAGACATATGTTGTTTGGGCACCCTCAACCCCATTAACGTCGCATGTGGACATATATGTTTTTGTCATGTTTTTGTTATGTTCCCATGTTTATCTACAGATGTATGTCTGTATATACCTATATAGCTATATATTTATGCTTATATATATATATATATATATATATATATATATATATATATATATTATATATCTATATATATATATATATATCTATATATATATATATATATATATATATATATATATATATATATATATATTTATATATATATATATATATATATATATATATATATATATATATATATATATATATATATATATTTATACATATAGATTCACTTTATAACCTCGAAATGATGAAATATCGAATTTCAGTATCTTGAGACTATAAAACTGAATCCACAAAACACGGACAAACAAAAACCGCAAAACCACATAACTGAAAACACCGCACGCACTACACTAAACATACAACACAACACCCACATCACAACATAAACAAAAAAAAAACACACATACACAACTCACATACACATAAGCAGGGGGGCAAGCTCCCCTGCACCCCAATAACCCCCTACTTATATATACTAATATAATATGCAATAACCCCCCTACTTATATATAATAACTCTGAGATCGCACAAACACAACACAAAAGTTCATTCACACACGCACATACTCCAATCTCTCACACACACTCTAACTCCCACTCAAAACCCTTACAAAACACTCACTTACCTGACATAACACCTACATCCACACACGGCACAGCACAACCAAAACACAAACCGGACATTACGTAGCGCAACTTCATAACCGCAAATTCAACATATATTCGACATATGTGAAATTCGCGATTATGAACGTTCGCTATTTCAAACATTCAACTTTATAGCTACGAGATACTGAAATTCGACATTTCAGACATATATATCTGTAGATGTATGCATATGTATGTATATATGTTTATATGTGTATATATATATATATATATATATATATATATATATATATATATATACATGTATCTATATCTACATATATAGATATGTTATATCTACTTAGATATTAATATACACACACACACACACACACACACACACACACACACACACACACACACACACACATACCTCTACATGTTGAAATACATTTCCTGTACTGTTGAATGACTGGGCTGGGTGATATGTTTGTGAAAACATGAGGGCTATGTGTATCTGATATGACTTAGTGGTGAAGCACTTTGGCTATGCTGTATAGGGTCCTGGGTTCAAACATTGCAAATGCTGTTTATTTTGTTGCTGGGCAGAACAAGGGTCATTGGATACAGAGGGATTAAGGCACTTTTAAGCAGTTATAATCGGGTTTGCCCAGGTTTGGCCAAGGTAAGCACTGCTAACTTCTGGTTACAGTTTCTTATACTGATTTAGCTTCTCAATTGCTTAAACTGTGTAGGCATTGCATACCCCCATGCAAACAGGCTTAAACCCGCTTACCGCTGATTAAAAGTGCACACTCCCCTTTACCCCCGCACTAATTTCTTTAAAAGAAAAGAAAAAAGGGTTGATAGGACAGTGGTGAAAGAGGGAAAGACAGTGGGAAAATAGCTAGGGATGTGCAGGAGAGTGTAGGGAAGGTCCGTAGCTGCCCATTTCTTCTACAGCAACAGCTGTGCATATACACTGACTTTAGAGGTAGATTTGGACACTCATGCACCTGAGAGAGGGGTGAGGACAACAATAATATGTTGTTAAGCCAATTTGACCAGATTACATGTGTCCAGTGGACACGTGTGTGAAATGGACAGCTATGTATGGGGCGAGGTTTTTTTTTTTTTTTGGAACGGATTGACCTTTTTTTTTTTCAGGTGAGAGTGGGATGTTGAGGAGGGATAGTAGATATATTTGGGGAGGTAGCTTGGGTATGTTAACAGACAAGAGAAACAAGATGCATACAGGGGCAGTATATGACACATGTGGGGGAAAACCCCTTGATGGGGAGGGATGTTGGGAAATCGTAAGCCCATGAGCCCCCTAATGGAAACAGTGGGACTGAGATCCCTACCCATGGGCAGTCACCACTGCACCTTCAAAGCCCCAAAGGAGGCTGTGCTGCAGGCTGAGTCAGAGAGACAGGCCGACCCTCTAGTCATGACACATGGCTCTTGAGCTGGAGTACAAGATCTCCAAACTGCTGATCGAGCTCTCTACGCACCACAACTTGGACCTGGCGATAGATGACAGCTTCCTGTCTGCGCCCACTCCCGGGGGGTTGAGCCCCATCCCCTAAGGGGGTTCCACCTGAAGGTGGTGCAGGACCAGTGGATGAGGAGGTCCGGAGTTGGGCCCCAGATGTGCTGTTACCCAGCACCATGGCCAGCTGAGGTGGGATACCATACGTGCTGTGGTGTTTATGGTGTATCAACATATGTGGATTAGTAATAGTTAACACATTCGATGGTTAGGCATGACATCATGCATAGATATTCCCATTAACCCAGACACCAGATACGGAACAGTTACATAGCAAATGGAACACATGCATATATGGGACCACAGTGGTAATAACAGCATGCAGGTACATTAATGGCACCATGCTACCAATGTCAGAGTATTTCAACATAACACATGCATAGAAACAGATTTAAATAATTATCAAACAATAGGACATATGTCCCAACATAGCAGTGGAGTCATCACATACCAGTTGAGGTGGGTATTTAGTGTATTGTTGGAGATATGGAGGGATGGAGAGACAGATGTCAATTAACAACTAGTATATTCCTGTAGTTCGCATTACTTTCCTAGTCAATGATGTTATCTGTACCTTACAAGTATTACTACACTACCCTTTTGCCTTAGTTTGGACAGTGATATGGCTGTCATCATCTTTATACATGAACTGGTTTTAGCTACAGTATACACCTCTTACCTGGTATACCTGTGGAGGAATTGTTTGTTTACACTAATGGTTTCTACACATACTCCCAGATTCCAGGTTGATGTTATGCACATACCTGTCCATCTCTTTTTGCACAGGCTCTGGCCATGTCTTGACCACATGCCGGTGAACTGGGACATATGTAGACTATTGCCCTCTTCAACCTTTAGTGACTTAAAACACTCTTATACAGGATTTCCTGCACAGTTATATTATGTAGTGCAGTGTGGGTGACAGTGATCAGTGATACCTTATTATTCAGAGCAACTGCAACAATCACAATTCCATACAATACCAGAATAAACAGTACAAGTACAGGGTATCAACTTTTATTTCTCAGCACAGTGTTCATATCTGACGTACCTTTGGGATCAATGTTTGTTAGCATTACCTGAATGTTGCCACACAAAGTACCAGATTTCACATTAGTATTATCCACATACATCTCACTCTATTACTGTACACACTCTGGTCACAGCTTGACAACATGGGGGTGTAAATGGGACATATGTAGCTTATTACTCTCATAAGATTTTGGGGAGATGCTAGTGTGCCAGCTTTGTTCTCATAGATGTGTGACAATCAGTTGTATTTCCTGTTTGTTGCCTGTACATCTGGGATCATCCCACTGATTATCAGGGGGACAGGGTGACAGGCAGCAGATATGGGCCAATTTACTGGACATTCTGACATATCTGTACAGTTGTGGGGTATGCTTCTGTATGCCAACTACTACCACTCCCATAATTTGAACCATGACTGCGTGTGCTAAAAATACAACAGTTCACATCTCAGTTGTGTGTGCTATTCAGATTGTGTTGTCTGTCTTTTCACTGTCTTCTGTCTATGTGTCTCTCAGTTGTACTAAGTGACCTCTGGGGATTACACCAGTCATATACAGACATTCCTACACATTCTATTTATGTTGCACAGTGTGAGTAACAGTGCTTAATACCACAGTACTATTAAGTGATTGCAAATCTACATTACCATATGATACCAGAGTATACACATGCAGTCCATCAGTTAGACCTTTATTGTCAGGCTATTATGCTTTTATTTACATACGAACTATATGAAACTCTTCCTGCCATATTCTCCAGTGTATGCAGTACTTGCCTTAAACAATACAGTTTTATACTGGCAATTAATTTACTAATACTTTTAGGTTTATTTCCTATGAATGTACATGCAAGAGTATTACTAACCTACCTCACATCGCAACCTCTCCAGGTGACAGCCATGGGCCTCCTGGCTCGCGGCCCACTCACTTGCCACTGTGAAGGACATAAGAGAAATATTTAGCCATACCTATCCATAATATACATGAGCTGGCAATTATTACACAGGTAGTGGAGTGATACTTACACAGCTGGGACCTCCCCTGTTGTCCTAGCCTCTTAGATCCACTGATCCAAGACATCCCCCTTTTGCTGCTTCAGGTCTGCATAGTGATGCCTGACCTGCTCACCAGTTCGGGGTATGCCAGTGGCATTGGTGAGGTCACAGGCAAGACTGTCTCAGGCTTCCGCCTTATATTGGGAACTCTGGTACTAGCCCTGCAGCAGTCTCTGCTCATGGTCTTTGACAAGGAGTCCTGCCATGACTCTGGACTCCTGGATGCCCCAGCGCTGCACCTGGAAGCACACTCCCTCTCCCCTCTCTGCCATGGTGCCTGCAAGGGGAAGCTACAATCAGTTATGAGATGTATTCCCGCCTGTTAGGTTTAAATAGGGCTGAATTCCTGCACTTTGCCATGATTGGCTGGTTTTGAAAAGGCTAAACTATGGGCAAACCTGCTTATCTAAGGTTGGCATTGTTTAAAGGGGTATACCACTGGGCAAATTGAGTTAGCTGACCTACACATTGCTTACGCCTCCTTAGCTGGTCTGTGCAATGCTTAGCATTGCTTAAAATTGACTTTTTAGCATTGATTTATTATTCATTACATCTTATATATATGTCTGGTATCCATGATTCATGTGTACGTACACTGTATGGGGACCTTGTGTTTAGTAGGGGACTTTAACACTCTATTACATTTACACCTCACATCTGGGCTTATTTCAGTACTCCAGTTCACATATTTATGTTATGTAGTAGGTTATAAAACATATGACTGTATACTGATTCCTTTCACATGTTCAGTTTGATTTTACTATAGTGAGGGTTTGTTTGGTGATACCTCACTCTTATGTACTGCTGTGATGGCTTGGTGGTTAACTACTGTGACTATAGTGTATAGGGTCCTGGCTTCAAGACCTGCAAGCCTTTTCATTTTGTTGCTGGGCAGAACAGTGGCTGTTGGATTCAGAGTGATTAAGGCACTTTTAAGCACTTGTAAGTGGGTTTGCATGAGGGTAAGCAATGCTAACCTCCGGTTAAATATGCTTACAGAGAGTTAGCTTCAATATTGCTTAACCTGTGTGCGCATTGCTTACCCCTGCACAAACGAGCTTAAACCCACTTACTAGTGGTTATATATGCTTACTCCTGTACTACTGCTTAATAGTGCTCACACTTGCTTACTAGTGCTTACTGCCACTTACCACTGCACTGATTTAGACAGTAATGTCTATTGGTTCTTGGGCAGGTGGCGGATTTGGAAGCTTTATGGAGTTATCATTCATTACACATTTTACCTTCCATTTGTATCCATGATTCCTGTGTACATATACTGTATGGGGCACATGTGACATTATGATACTGACACCTCACATCTGCATTTAATGCAGTACTCCAGTTCACAAATGTATTTATTTAGTAGGTTATACAACTAAAATATTGGTCATAATGTGATTTGACGTGGAAAGTGCTGCAGTGGGACTCGAACCAGGAATGCCTGCTCATAAGGCAAATGCTCTGCCCACTATACTATTGCTATCCTACTTCATTTGCATATATCTTCCTTGTTATCCTCTTCAGCCATTTAAGCTGCATTAACCATAGCTAAGCGATGGGCAAACCCACGCACCTACTGTTAGATTTAATTGGTTTCATTAAAAAAAATTGGTATATTTATATTGTGTATTTACAATTGCTGTTGTACACATGAGGGGATGTTGTTGGGGGTATGCGGACACCTATGAGCAGTCTTGCTCATTGTTTTGGGCTTTCTGCTGTTCTTCATTGTGGGGGCATGTATATTCTGAGAGCTCTGCTCTCAGACATGCCCCCTGCACTCTTGTATGCTCCGTGTAAGATTAGGAGCTCAGGCAGCGCACCTTCATTAATATGCATAGAATACTGCCGTCCTGCTCCTAAACAGACGCTTCCATGCAGGACTAAGCTAGTCCTGCATGGAAGATTAGTAAATCTGGGGGCATATCTTTAAGTAAAGCTGCTAATGGGAAAGAACAATTTGTCTCTATAGCTCTCAACCTCTAAAATCAGGGACAAAGCAAAAACACAAAATAATCAGGGTCAAAGGCCCCAAATGAGCCATAGTTTTAGGATATTGACAGTATTCGCTTAAAAATGTTGAGAGATATCACCTTTTTGTTTGTACTGCAATATGTTTTGTGATGAACTAATCCTGTAACAGTAACAGCTGGAGTTATGGCTTTAACCCTCACTGCTGTGTCACAGTCAGAAAATGGTAATCCTTGCTAGAAAAAACTTGGGCATAGACGTATCTCTTATCTAGTATTATATTAGGATTTAACGGCTAGGCATGTAAAGACCCTTGGGTCAATAGCCTAGTAACATCCTATGAACCTATTTATGAGGTACAGGCATAATTTAGTGCCACAATTAGGGATTTTAGGAAAATCGGAGACAGCACATGCAAGGTATATGTACCTCTACCTCTTCATTATAGAAGATATCTGACTATACTTCAGAAGTATGTATACAGTCTGATAATATCTTCTTAACTTTGAAAGTTACACCCATCAAACTTGTAGGGGCATAACTAATCAGCACATAAAGTCTGACCTATACACATAAGTTGTGACCCTCCCAAAAACTTAATCAAAAACTTGATGATCTTTAAAAATAAAATGTTTATGACAAATTATGTTACATTAAACAGTAAATATTTTAATACCCTGTCTCCTCTGTATCTCATGTGTCTTGACCAACTTACAATTCCTGCAGTTTTATTTCCTAGAAATTAGTCATAACAAGATAGATAAAGTCACAGCTTCATATTTTTTTATATCTCACCACTGTGCATCTTTGAACCCACTGCATTGGCATAATTGCCTCAGTTGTTACATCTGTGAATGCTCATGTTAATGCTAGCAACAGTTAATAATTTCAAGATATGCAAAATGTATTTATGCTACCCAAATAACTGCACTACTATTACACACTGCAAGGAAGGCTGTTACAAAATGGGTGCGGTTCTCCTTTAAAATAGAAACAAACAAAATTAACTTGAACAGAAATACACTGAAATCATGCAATATCAGATAAATATTAATTTCCTTGCTAATTTTCTGTCACTTCCCGCCTACTAAGTTTAATTTCTCATTATTTATGTAAAGTTTTGGTCACTGAGACTTTTAACACTGTACCTGTTTGAAATTGACAGTTTCTGGTCCAGTTTATTATTTCTCAAGTGTAAGATCATAATATTTCTCCCACACTTCTACTACATTGTCAGTTTCACATTTTGGTTTTGCAATTTTTAAATGACTGTAAATTAATATATTTATTTGTGTTGTTGTTTACTATATTTGATTTAGGTAGAAGAAAACTTTTTTCCATAGACTGTACTAAAAATGGACTATTTCCAGCCTGTTGATGATAATACTAATGCTAATAGCATTATGATTTAAGACATTGGTATTCAGCCATCAAAAATAAGTAATAGAAATATAATCATCATAGATCATCATCATCATAATCATCATTGTCATCATCATCATTATTATCTTCATCAGTTCCCTTTTGCCCATTTTTTCTACACGGAGTAAGGGTGTTGCATCAACTGGTGCCACGTCTCTAGATTCAGTAGTAGTTTCCAACATTTTCGAGTGTCATGCCTCACTGTTTCAGGTCTTGAGTCATACAATCAATTCATCTTGACTGGATATCTTCATTTTCTCTTAGCTTCTTCCTGTCTTTTCCAAATGTTCTTCAGCACATCCCTTCTGCTGTACTGTACATGTACCTGAAGCACCTTAATCTATTCTATTTCACCTTCTCCAGTCAGAGCTACTCTGTCTTCTGCTCTTATGTGCTCATTTCTTTGTCTCTACCACAGTGTGTATTCTACTACCCATCTCAGATACTTCATCTCTATTACCTCTGGTACTATACATAAGTATTGGTCACTTTTATTCACCTTACTTTTCAGCTTCTTTGGAATTATTCTGTATATGCTACTCTCAGCACTCTAAGCTAGTTGGCTGCAGCCCCTATAATTCTAGCTTTGACTTTTTCATTCATACTTCCATTCTCCTCAGCCAGCACTCCTAGATATATGAAACTGGAAGCCCTGTTTTAGTTTGCTTTTTATTTCATTTTTCATTTTCTGACATTTGGTGTCATTACAACTGTCTTATCTGTACTCAGATGCATCCCATGTCACTTTAGTTTTGCATTCTGTTCCCCAATTCATTTCAGAAGGTCTTTTTCAGAGTCTGTCTAAAATGTCACATCTTCTGCATACAACAACTTTGTTACTCTGTTCCATTTGACTCGTTTGCTAATGTAGTCCATCACCAATATTAACACAGTAGACTCAGAGCCAAACTCTGAAGCAAACCTATTCCACCTGGGAACCCCTCTGTGAGTTTTAACTCTGTTCATACTTTAGTCATTGGGTCCTTGTATATAGCCTACACTAATTCTACCATTGTTTCTAGGACTTTGAACCACTGCAGAACTGCCTAAATCAGCTTTCTTGAGACCTTGTCATATTCCTTCTCCAAGTGTAGGAATGCACAGATGGACTTGTTCCTCATCTCCAGCTTGTTCTCCACTATCTGTTTGATGGCAAATATTGGGTAAGTAGTCTTCATCCTCATCTGAATCTGAACTGCTAATCTCCCATCTTACGTTCTACTACTCTGCATATTCATTTATCAATCACCTTCTCAGCATTGTTGTGTATAGTGACAGGAGTTTAATACATCTAAACAGCCCACATTTGTGAATGTCGGGATATCCTTTCTAGCCACAGTTCAATGGGTAACGTCTGGAGCCATTTCTCCCCAAAATCTCTCTATATCTTGATCATGTCTGCTGTAACTTCACTCCACCATGCTTCATAGCCTTCAGCCTAGTATCTGTTGACTTTACAGCCTACTCTGACCACTGTTTGTGGCCACCTGTGGTTTATGCTGTTGGCTGACTGTTTCACTGGGAATGACTTTGATCACTGACTCCACCCATATGCTTTTTTCTTTATAAAGTAAGTCTAATTGAGTTGCATGTTGGTGATTCTTGTTTGTGATTTTGCAACTGCCTTTATTGCTAAACCATGTGTGGACCATCATCAAGTCATTGACCAGACAGAAGGCTAGAATTACCGCTTTCTTTTTTCCTGTTGCCCCACCCATATTGACCCAGGCAGTTCTCATATCCTGTTTTGTCTGTCCTGATATGTGCAATCAGGTCACCAGTCATCAACAACAGTCCATATTGTCTTGCTTTATGTAGTAGGTCTTGAAACTGCTGTCTGAATGCATTATTTTCCTGACTATCATATCCCTGCTGTGGGGCATATGCTGAGATTAGAAATACTGCCCTAGCCATACAGTCGAAACAGATTTCCATGAGTTTATCACTGATTCTGATGACATCACTAATGGTCTTCTAAAGCCCCTCCCTCACCACAATGTCCACACTTATTCTAGTCAGTCCTCCTTTATTACTTCTTGTTTCCTGGATATATACGATGCCCAGCCTCTTCCTTACCATCACTTCATTCACTTTCAGACTGCATCTTGTCAGTGAATCTACAATGAGTCTAGCAATTCTTAGTTCCTGTTTATCAGGTTGATTGGTTTAACATCCAGATTTTCACTCAACAGACCAATCCAAGATAAACCAGCCTGGGCAATTGGACATGTAAGTTATTTACCCAGGGCTGCTAGGCTTTATGGCAGGCAGATAGGGGCACATAAACCACTGCAACATTAGCATGAGTTTCTGTTGTAGGAAGGAGTAGACCAGGTCCTCAACAGACTTCTCAACAACAAATACCCATGCCATTTTTGGTGACATCAGACAACATGACTGAATCATATAGAGCCAATGTTTACACCATAAAGTGGCTAGCCTTGACATATTTGCCGTCTGTGATTGTGATCCATGTTCACCTGTCTAGAGGATACTACAGTTGATGCCCAAAGCCCTTAGAATCTACAACTCTTCCCTTCATAGGGCACGGCTGCTTCCCATAATTCCATTCTTGGATGTGTTTTAGGTGGAAACACTTAACATGTTTTTTGGGGAGCTGGAGGAACCTCACATGCAAATTCCATATAGATACTGGCTGAATGTCAGGATCAAACTGTGTACCTTTTGATTGGGAGGTAAAGATTTTAGGTATTATGTCAGCTGTCTTTGAAGGTCTGTACTGAAATGCAGTGTGCATCTCATTCATTAGAAAAGTAACTCTAAATGAAACTGCAGATAAAACAAAAACACCCAGATAGTGGATATTGTACCATTTTAAAGTTAAGCAATTTACCTTACTAGTCTTAACTTTTCACCAAGATGCTGTGACCACAGGGGATGTTATATTAAGTAAAGGGGTGCAGGTGACTTTGCCCCATACAGAGATGAGGTTGGGGGCTTGCCATTCACTTCACTCAGGCCTACCATTTTTTTCTTAAAGACTAAACTGCAACTCTTATAGCCTGTATATGCAGAAAGTCACACCTGTATAATATAGAAATGATTGCTTAACACTCCCACTTCAGGTTTGAAAACTTCTCATGCTTCATTATTGCATTCCAGGTTATAAACCAAACATTGCTGGCCTCTTATAATCCCAGAGCAGTCACATTCAGGTAAATGCCATTGAATATAGAAGATTATAAGAAGAGGTTTATTAGGGCAGCTGCTGTGGTGCAGCGGTTAGCGTTGCTCCCTCAAAGCAAAAGATTCTCCAGTTCAATCCTCATCTGGGGCGCCTTCTGTACAGAGTCTGCATGTCCTCCCTGTGGGCGCGTGGGTTTCCTTCGGGTGCTCCAGTTTCCTCCCACATCCCAAAGACATGCTTTAGGTAGATTGGACACTCTACATTGGCCCTAGGCATGAGTGAGTGTGTGCCTTCTGTGGAAGGTTGGACACCGGGATGGCAACTCAACACCATAAAACTCCACTGCCAATCATGAGTGGACAGATGATTTGCTGTGGTGACCCCTAACTGGGAAAAGCCAGAATAAGAATAGGTTTATTGATGTTCAGCTAGAGTTCGGCTGCCTGGCAGTTAGCATAGTGGGTAAAGGCTATGCACTCTTAACGAGCTTTATTTTATACTAGAAGAATTGCCCCCTCCCCCCCCCAGTTTGTCTTTGACCGTTATATCATATCAACCAAGTCACGTAACCAGACATTGTTCCTGGGTTGAGACTGATAAAGGTGCATTCAGATCAGTGCTCTATTCCATTAAATAAATACAAAAGATAGCTGAACAGAGTTCAGGCAGACAATAGTAAATGCTCTGGAGCAACATACAGTTCCTATTTCCAGCAACAGTTCATCTATATATACATTTTATATATATATATATATATATATATATATATATATATATATATATATATATATATATATATATATATATATATATATATATATATATATATATATATCTATATATATCTATATATATATATATATATATATATATATATATATATATATATATATATAGATATATATATATACATATATATATATATATATTAGCAGGAGTGAATCACAAAAAAAGAATAATATTCTCACCTTATGCTTCAAAAACATGCGACCCTTTAACACTCTGCTGGTCATAAAATCAGAATAGTTACAAAGTGATAAACCCACAGGCACCTTCAGCAGTACTTGCAGTAAAGGGAGTACTTGTTAATCCAGTGCGACACACCATCACAATTTGCCCTCTACTTGTCTGATCTCAGTGACTGATGCATATAATATGAGTTTATTTAAAAATACTTGTAAGTTGTCTATTTTATCTCTATCAACATTCCAACACAAGTATTGTGTTACATGTTGTGTTTTAATTGTCCTTCATAAATGGAAGTGGCATTCGGGCACACGGCACTGTAGTGGTTAGTTTTATATGTGTCAGTGTGTGTGTTTGTGTGTGTGTGTGTGTGTGTGTGTGTGTGTGTGTGTGTGTGTGTGTGTGTGTGTGTGTGTGTGTGTGTGTGTGTGTGTGTGTGTGTGTGTGTGTGCATGTATGCATACTTTGTACTCACTGTGAAGACATTTATTTAGTTCACTTTTCAATGTCTTAGTTGTGTACGTGCACTTTTAACAACTATAATAATCTACAGTTACTGCATTTCTATTTCAAATTATTTGCAATTGTTCAGGTTAGAACTGTTATCCCCATATCTCCAGTAAGAAGTGGCACCCACTTGCTATTCTGTGTTAGAAATGCAATAAAATTCACAAATAAATGCTAGCAGAGCATTAAAATATTTGTGACAGAAAACCATATGATGGAGCCCACACAGGTTCATAGGTAGTTACTAGGTTATCAGCCCAAGAGCTGTTTTTAAGTCTAGCCAAGCTTAATCCAAATGTACTAAAATGCTGCTGATGTGCCAATACTACAATGAATTCTAAGCTTATGATATAGGCATGAATATATCAAGCATTAACAGGCTGCCCCTGTTCATTAGGGACATAAGTTCCATATTAGGGGTAAATTTGAAAGTTCACATCCATTAGTCCAAGTTACATTCGAATAGGGTTAAGGATGAGCTTTGCTTCATATGTATGAAAAGCCTATTCCAGAGAAAGGGTAATCTTTGAGACACATACCTGTCCCTCCAACATGCCCTTTTTATGTCACAGACAAGGTTTAGGTCCTTATATTAGGTAATTCTGTTTCTAATTGTTTTGTGGATGTGCAACAGGTACTTCAGTATGGGATCAAAGGATGTATTGTAACTAGGCATAGATTGCTGTGCAGTAACCTGTACTAAACTGAGTGCAGGAATAGGGCTTTCAGATGGTCTGTATTCATTTTTTGAGAAACCTCCATGGTTTCTCAAGCTGCTGCAAATGCCTGCTAAGGTACATGCTGAAGGATGCATTGCATGCAGTGACTGGAATGGTAAGAGCTGAGATCTGCCTAGTGATCTGGATGCCATGCCCTTACATCTGTTGTGCAGTGTAGAATGATTTTCTCACCATAGTAGACAAATGGTTCATAGGTTGGTACTAGGCTATCGGCACTAGGGCCTATACAAGCCTAGCCATAACAATTCCCTGGATATTTCTTCCCACAATATTTACTTCCCTGGACCACTGTCTAGCAGGGTGAGTTACGTGATCCCTGGGGTGAATTTCCTATCTGCCATCCAATCATCATGGTTCCTTTTGAAGAGGGCCAAGGAGGTGCTCTGCTTGACATGTATGGGCAGTATATTCCAGAGTATGGGGAGTCTCTGGGTCAGGAACCTATCCCTCCAGCATGTTTTGTTCATTGTGATGACATGGTTTAGATCCTCGGAGAGTGTGGCTCTGAGGGATTGGGATTTCTTTAAGTGGAGCATGTCCAACAGCTCAGAGTTTGACATGGCCTTGTATGTTAAGCAGAGATTGCCTCTGAGTAGACGATATGCCACAGAGTATAGCTGGAGTTTTTTTAGATAGTCAGCATAGGGCATCTGCTTTAGGCCTGTGATTCTTTTAATGAGGTATTTCTGTGGCCTTTCCCACTGTTATAGATGTCTTGTGAGGTGCATACAAAATGGGGCATTGTATTCTATAATGGGTCTAATGAGGGATGAGTACAGTAGGACAATAACCTCATTTTTTCTGGATGCAAAGCACTTAGTGATAAGGTGTGCCACATAGAAGGATTTCCTGACTGTTGTGGTGATGTGGTTATTGAAGGTGAGACCACTGTCCACCTGTGTCCCTAAGTCTCTCATCATATTTTCAGTGTTTAGTGTACTGCCACCTATGTGGTAATTCATGGGTACATGGTTTTTCCAAAAGGAGATGACTATACATTTCTTGGCATTAAGCTTGAGCCCCCATGGCTCTGGCACCAAGTATCTGTTTCTGTAAGGCCCTTTTGTAGAATATCCACATAATTTGTGGATTCAATAATGGCTCCCATTTCTCAGTCATCTGCGAACTTTGTTAGCCAGAGTCCCTTAGGGTTGGTTTTTACTTCAGAGAAGTAGCTCCCAAACAAAAGCAGTCCCAGGACTGAACCCTGAGGTACTCCACTTGTCTGGAGATGAATTTGGAGTCTGCTACTTTTACAGTCTGGGTTCTGTCAGTAAGCCAGTTGGCAACCCATCGAGTGATGTAGGGATTTATGCCCAGCTTAGTAAGTTTATCTATGATTCCAGAGTGGGAGATGGTGGTCAAAGATCAGTTACTATCAACATGCATTCCTAGATCCTGACCACTGGGTCTACTTTTAGGTGTGTATTATCAATGTGGTAATTTCCAGGGGTAGCATTCTTTCCAATGGGCAGTATTATGCATTTTTTCACATTAAGTTTTAATCCATGGCTCTAGCACTAGTTCTTTGTCTGTCCCAGGACATCTTGATGGGTATCTGTTTCTTTAGGGGATACAGTGAACTTGTCTAGTTAGCAGTCATCTGCATCTTTGCCAGTCAGGAGCCCTTGACAATTGTCTTGAATTCAGAGAAGTAGATTCCAAAAGGAAAAAGCCCCAACACTAATCCCAGTGTGACTCCACTGGTAACTATCCTCTTTGTGGAGATATATTCACATATCCTAACTTCTTGTGTCAGTTAGCCAGCTGGTTATCCATCAAGTGGCATTTGGGTTTATGTCTAATTTTTTAAGTCCAAGTAGGGTATTGTGTCAAATGTTTTGGTCAGGTCCGTGTAGGCAGTGTACATTGTTTTGCCCATAGCTTTAGTGACCTTCTCAAAGAAGCTCACCAGGGTAACCTGCCATTGACAAAACCAGGCTGGGAATGGTCCTGTATCTCTAAGGTTCCTTTGTCATTGTTTATCAGATGCAAACAAATTCTTTCCATGGCCTTGCTTATGATTCTAGACACACATGTTGGTCTGCAATTCACTGAGTCTGTGGAAATCCCCTTCCCTTGTCCAAAGTGATAACTGTTAAAGTCCCCATTTGTTTGGCATGAAGACTGCCTGGAGACTATGGTTAAATAGAGATTTTAGCATACATGACAAGTCATGTTTCATACTATTCAGAAGGTATCCTGGAATATTATCAATGCCCACTTAAACAGTGTTTTTGGCCTTAGAGAGCACAATGAGGACCTGCTCTCTAGTGATAGTTAGTAGAAAAATGGTATAAGGTATTTCCTTGCTGTTGAGTCGGAGTGATGGATGGGAACTGGAGATCAGCAGACAAATGTGCTGTATCCTCACAGCAGTGTATGGATAGTTCCATTCACCATTTCTTTGGCACATTGCTGGGTGTTCACTTTAAGGCTGCAGACACAACTGAAGAAAGACTTATGGATGTCCATAGCTTGTGAGGCCTTCTTTATCTCAAATTTGGCTTTGATGTTCTTAAATAGTCCCTTGAGTTGCTTGTTCAGACTGATGAGGGTTTTTTTACCTAGCTTGGCAATGCCCTTCCTGTTTTTCAATATGATTTTCATTCTTTTGTTAAACACCCTGTTTTCTCACAAACATTAAATTAATAATTTAATCCCAACCACCAACCCCACTCAACCTCCCCAAAACATAAATAAATGTTGCATAAAATTTTATGCCCCTTGTGATGCCCCTGCACTGGCCCAGTAATCAAGGAGCCTCAATACGCACCACTAACACCAGTGAGAGATTTGCACATTTGGAGGATGACAAGTACACACCCAGTAAAGTACAATTTCCCTTAAGAGCAGACAGAGATCACAGTCAGTCTAGGGCTGGTTTCTGCCTCTTTCTCCAGATCCCCAATAAGACTCCCCACTGGCACAGCTATAGGGTAAAGATCTCAGCTGAGTGGTCAAGCCAACAA
>NC_056741.1:130008537-130011037 GCF_019279795.1 Protopterus annectens
GTGTAATTGGAAAGGGGGCCATGACACCCCTGCCACACATCCATGACACTTACTGTGAGTGAGGGTAATTGCTGGGGTATATGTTAGACATGTTCATACACAACAACGACTGGCAATAATAGACAGTCATGATAGGTGTGCACCAGCCCTGTGGATTTGCATGCAGGCCCCTAATGTGTTATGTGAAACACTGAGGGAACCCACAATACCTATGGATATGTGGATACCAAGGGACAGATTACACAACACATGTCTGTCTGTACACATTGGTACCCAACATACATGTTCAGGGCTACCACCTATGTGGTACTGTCAGGATAGTATGTATAGTAAATGTGGATGACCATGCTATAGACGGCGTACTGCTATCCAGCATGTATTGGACAACAGGTATCTGTCTGTATGATACCCTTGTGTAGGATATGCGTCCCATCCGGGGAATGCAGTGTAGGCCAATGCATGCATTACCAGATGTGGATGGACATATCCCTAGTATGTTTGCATGTACTGAACAGGGCATTATGCCACATAGGTGTGGTCCCAGGAATGTGTGGTGGACAATATCACTGGTTACTGTCATAGTATAGTACTGGAAGGATCCAACTGTTACTGAGTTCCCTACAACTGTGAGTCATTTGTCAGGACATCATGCAATGATTGGTCATAGTCATGCTGTTGAGGAGGTGTATACTGCCAGACTGCAGATCATTGACAGATATCAATGGTATCACACACAGCATAGTGCCAACCCATGTCATACACACATGTGTACCCATGTTAGTACATATCTGTAGTAGAATGCATAATAGCCATTGAAAAATACCATGAAATATTAATGTGTAGAACAGGGTATGTCGCACATCCCACGTGTCCACTATGCACGTACATGCAGACAGTGCGCACACACCATGTTCACAGATGTACACCTGCTAATTTGTAATGCACACATCACACACGTACTGTCCACTCACTTAGATGTGTCCAACCTGCGGCCTGCGGGCCGCATGCAGCTCTCAGAGTTCTTCCATGCGGCCCTCAACCTCTAACTGCAACATTGATCTACGCATGCCCCAAAACACTTTTTTTGTTTTGTGTTTTTCGCTCCAGTGACCTGTAATGCTAATGTCGGTGTGCGCATGTGCCAAAGCACCATTCTAGTTTTGCTTTTGAACCAAAAAAGGGTCAGTGTGTTTACATCATTATTTTGTGCCGAACAATCAGTGTGTGTGTGTGTGTGTGTTCTCGCTGAAGAGGGATTCATGTATGGATTTGCTGCTGTTGCCTTTGAAAGGGACAGCAATTACCTGTGTTAAGTATGGAGTGAGTGAGTGCATGCATGAAAGCAGAATTGTGTGCGTGAAAGTAGAAGAAGAGTGTGTGTGTATGTGTGTATATGTGTGCATGACTGAGAGAGACGCATGCACAAAGAGGCTAACAATGATCAGTCTACCTACTGAACACAAACAAGTTAGCTCACAAATATATCATACATTAAGAGTACACTTTCATTAAATTGCGGCTTTCCTGACAGGAAGAGTGTTGTATTGAACATGAACTCATACCTCTTAACTATATGGATTTTCAAAGAATGTCTGAATTTTTGCCTCATCTTCCAATTTGTGTCTTTTGCTTAGGAAATAAAAGTATTCATCCAAGGTAATGCAGTTCCAGGGAGTAAGAATGAGACAGCAGCCTAGGGTTAATGGGTCATAGTTGACTGACTATGTGGGACTGTAGCATATAAAGTTGTATTGTTTTTTCAGACAAACAAAAAAGCACCTAGTACTGTTTTTTCATTGGTGGGTTCTAAGCAGAGGTAGATTGGACAACAGTAAGCATAGCTTTGGTGGATCATCAATACTGGCAAATCAAGTGGACACAATGTAATTTTTTAAATGTTGGGGATTTTAGTGTGTATGTGTGTGCTTATGTGTTGGGAGTGCTGCAACAGTAGATGATTATTAAAGACAGAGACTTACAGACTGTGGAGAATATGTTTCTTTGTTTCAAAACCTAATACTTGGGTACGCATACCAGAAGTAGATTTTTTAAGACATAGCTTCTTGCCATTTACAGTGGATGGATATTTACATTGAATGGACAATGTATTAGCGTGGGCCTGTGGGGTTCTGAAGGATGCCAAGTCTACCACTGCCAATGTCTTGTAAAGTGGCCTGGAAATGGCTATTGGGATGTTACTGAAAAAATATAGTAAGTGGGCTTAGAAATATAGTTTAATTAAACAAAGTGTACTTCCAATTTACAGGCCATAATTTAATTTATTTCAGGTAGTCCAGATACTGGTAGATTGTATACCATTAGACTTAATTAGGGAGAGCTGTCATTCTGGGGAAACAAGCAGCTCTAGTTTCAGTGAAAGCTCTGTGGTTGCTTGCAGATAGGAAGTTGCAGGATGTTGATGCAATGTGTTTTATTTACTATTTTTAATGCATTTGTCATTTCAAAGCATGGTTTTCTTTGATGCAAAAGAAGGAAGGAC
>NC_056741.1:130016037-130028537 GCF_019279795.1 Protopterus annectens
GATATGTTGTTGCCAGCCATGACATGGCATGCTACACGACTTCAACATTTAACACCACACATACGCAATGTGTGTCATGTGACCTATACACCCAATAGCATTCCAGGACATATATGTGACACTTTGTACAGATGGCGTCTGTTGTGCAAAATGTGTATACTACCATATGTAAGCACACACACAACATGCTATGCATGGTGTGTATAGGTGCATATGTTTGCACACACAGAACAATGAGGTGCGCAGCAATGACTGCTGTGTAGTACTGTGGTCACTGTAACTGGATGGGGTGTAGTACCATGTGCCATCATCATCATCATGCATCTTGTGGTCACTCACGGCTACTACTGTATGACAGACCACTGCCTAGCATGCTGTACCTGAACTGCAGTGCTGTGGATATGTTCACTATTACACAGCCACTTTGTACATGGGTGTATAAGGTGCCCAGTAGGGAGCATTGCCTAACATGACTGTCTTATGTGTTGAAGACTGTTGCACAGCCTCATGATAGGCCTCTACCCCTGAGGTACATCATGTGCGTGTGGATGACATGTGGGATACTGACGTGTGACCTTACAGTGGGTGTGTGGTGATGCCATATGTAGCATGACTTTGTGTACTGCATGTGATAAATGTCTTCTGTTGTGTACAGGTGTTGCAACTATGCCTATCCAATGTGCAGTATGGGGTTGCCACAACTGTGTGTCATGCTCTGTGTATTGCATGTCATTGAGGAAGCTACTGACATTACTGAGCTGTGCAACATCTCACAGCAAACATGCACGGCATGCATTATGCATAGGTGTGTTATGTGTACATGGCCTACACCTCACCTATGACATGCATATTTCATTACCAACATTGCAGGTATAACACGCTCACCTGCATGGATTGGCTGCCCTGCTGACACACCAGAGGGACCTATGAGAATATGAGAGGGTTCATCCATGGCCACAACTGTGGCATTGCTACAGTGGGTATGCTAAACTGCAGTACAACAACAGTCAACAGTCACAGGTGTAGGGATATTATGCAAACTATCCGTATTGCACAACAGTAGGCAGTGGAACTGCTAAACACACAGTACACATCTCATGTACACATATTCTAACAATACAGTTAACTGTAGTCTACATAGAGGGCATATTACCTGCTTGCGCCAGGTGGATGTGCTGGGTGGCTCCGGCCTCCATTACAACACATGTCAGAGGTTGCTGTAGCTGTTGTCCAGGAGCCACCACTCTTAGGAGCAGCTCATCCGCTCTGATGAGGGGGGGAAGTATGGCCACCCCACCCCCTGTGGCAAGCTGCTGTCTTTTGATATCAGATGCATGCCGCCGGACTTGTCTAATTACATCACTGCAGTGATGGCATACCTGCTCATATGTCTGGTTATGCATGCCTATGTCATTTACCCAACTAACAGAGAACAGCACGGTGTACTGCTGCAAAAGGCTGTTGACTATCACCTCTTCCTCTTCTGCAGTGTAAGCTGGATTACGTTGATGGGCCATATGGCTGAAAAAGATATGAACAATTTGTGTGACAGTGTCCTGTGGCACACTTTACACCTTTACCCACAGATATCACTTTACTGACATATATACCATCCTATTGTCTGTCAGTGGTTACACACGTTCACTAACACGTATTGGTTCTCAGGCCACAACTAACTTACACTGCCTGGCAGACTCTATATATCACACCACTATACAACAGTACCCGGCACACTGTTTGTGACACATTGCACAACCTCAAGACAGGGGTGTATATCACACCAATGCACGAACAGAGATGTCATCCATTGCAATGGATGTGAAGTACAGGTACAGTAGTGCCACTCAAACACCCAATTCATTGATGCCATAGCCCTGGCTAGCAGATGTGTCCAGTTGTTACTATAGGTGGCATACTGCTGTAACAGACTATAGATGGGGCTGGATACATTCGTCAACCCTGTAACACACATATGATTGCAGCCATTGAACAGGCATAATCACACACACACCAGGCAAACATACAATGCACCACTGTATGCCAACACAGATGAGCATTACCTGTGTACCATACAGTGCTGTGTACCACACACCCTTATGCCTGCAGTCTGTCCTCTGTGCAGACTACAGGAAACACACATGACAGTGTTTCCAAGCTATGTGAATGCACACCATACTGTGCTGTTTAGCTCTACAGCTTCAGTTAGTACTACAGTTCGTATTGGTGATGGGTTCCCCTGCAGTACCAGTCACTAAGCATACATCTATTGCTTTAGCCTACAATGAGACACCATATTCATCAACGGAGAACTATGTCACATCATATGCCGTACTACTATGTCTGCCTAACAGTACATTACACATCAGTTGCTGTCCTCACAGCTAGGTTAGGCATGACCATGTCAGATACAACATCACACTAAGCTATCACACATTTACACACCTTGCACACATTCAGCTTTGCACTCACTCAACCTCACATAGCATCTATTGCATTAAGTACATTTGTGAGTGCATAGTGTCAAAGGTAGGTGATATGCTATTGGCCCTAGGGCCTACGGCAGCCTAGCCATATGCTATCCTGGCCTTTGACACACATGTACTTTGATTTCACTTGCCCCTGCCAACCTGAACCACAGAGGTGTTTCCTGGGGTGTATTAACAATCTCCCACACAATCATCAGGGGTATTTATAACAACTGCTAAGGAGGAGCCTTGTTTGATATTGCTATGTGGTCTATTCCAGTGTATGGCATATGTCTGAGATGGGAACCTATCCCTCCAGCATGTGCTGTTTAGTGAGCTGACAAGGTTTAGGGCCCTAGAGCGTGTAACCCCGAGGGGTTGTGATATGTTGCCATGGTGGTTGTCACCCAGCTATGGGTGTGACATACCTTTATATGTCCGGCAGAGGTCACCTCTGTGTGGCCAGTATGCAATACAGTGTAGTTGTGGTTTTGTGAGTCAGTCTGCATAGGGCATCTGTTTGCGGACAGTATTACCCTTTGGGAGGTCTGTCTGTAGCCTGTTCACCTGGTGTAGTTGTCATGTGAAGTACATACCACACAGGGCATTGTGATGAGTAGAGGGGAACCATACCCTATACTTCCATAGATGACACACCTATTGTCATGACACATACCACACTGACAGATTACAGGTGTAGGGTAGCACTGTCTTCATCACAGTAGAGTCTAGTGTCCACCTGTGTCCCATGTTCCCTTATCACACCTTCACTGTTAGGTAGATCTCTGCCTATGTGTTAGTTGATGGGTACACTGTTTTGGGAAGATGGACACTTGTCTACAGTCAATGCCTTGTTCACCACACACCTGTTGCTGTACATATGACCCTGTGCCTCTGTGTGTCTCTCTCTCTCACTCTATATATATATATATATATATACATATATATATATATATATATATATATATATATATCTATATATATATATATATATATATACATATATATATATATAAACACATACATGTACACATCCATTGCTGTACACATGGATGTACATATAGGCACATGTACAGTCCACCTTTCATGTTGGGGATATCACTTATGCGACAGTTGTGGGATGTACAGGTATGTGATTTCATTGCACAGTGTTGTGCAGAATGTATGTGGGTGTCCTCAGCCCTTGTAGCATTAGCAGGCCTCACTGTCTGTAACACATCAGATCTGATGAATCTGTCCCACAGCATTTAACCACCACATGACATATATCTACACTACCATAGCTGGCCTGAGGCATAGGCCTATCAACAGTCACTGACAGATAGCTGTCCACCCTTCACTAACAGTTGCAGTATGTCCCTTGCCCTATGCACATGTTCAGATTCAGAGAGATACAAGGGCCCTGACCTAGAGTGACTAAGGCACTTTTAAGCAGTTGTAAGTGGGTTTGCGTGGGTTTGCGTGACGCTTAGCAATGCTAAGCTTAGTGCACACATGCGCACACTCACTTAAACCCGCTTACTACTGCTTAAAAGTGCTTACTCCCACTAACCCTCGCGCTAATTTCTTTGAAAGAAAAGAAAATGGGGAGATAGGAAAGTGGTGGAAAAGGGGGCACAAAGAGGGAAAGACAGTAGGAAAACAAGCTCGGGATGTGCAGGACGGGTGTAGGGAAGGTCCATAGCTGCCCATTTCTTTAACAGCAACAGCTGAGCATATGCTATGCATTTTGACTTAATTCTGGATAATTCCACCCCTGGGAGTGGGGTGGTGACAACAAAGCATGTTGTACTGCCAATTGTAATTATCAGTTTACATGTCCAGTGGACATGTGTGCAAGATGGGCAGCTATGTATGGGGCGTAATTTTTTTGTGGGTACAGATTGCCCTTTTTTTTTTTTTTTTTTTTCAGGTGAGAGTGGAAAGTGAGGTAGGGGAAGTAGGTATATTTGGGGAGGTAGGTCGTGGAGGTAAACAGACAAGACAAACAAGACACATACAGGGGTGGAGTATGACACATAGGGTGGGTGAACACAATTGACAGGGACGGATGTTTAGAAATCGCAAGCCCATGGGCCCACAGATGGTAACAGTGGGACTGAGATCCCCACCCATGGGCAGTCACCACTGAACCTTCACAGACCCGAGGGTTGCTGTGCTGGGGGCTACGTAGGAGGGGCGGGCTCACCCATGAGTTGCGCCACTCTTGCCTCAAGCTGGTTTAAGGGATCAGTGACTAAACACTGGATCTCCCTACGCACCACAACCCGGACCCTTTGGAGGGTGACAGGTGGCCCTTCTCTGCACACGCTTGCAGAGGGGATGAGCCCCATCCCCTGCAGTGCATCCTCCCAAAGGTGGCACAGGACGAATGGAGGAGGGTAGCCCAGGCTGGGCAGCAGACATGCTGGTGCCAGGTGCAATAGCCAGCTGAGGAGGGACAGATGGGTCCCCTGGGACTGGCCTTCCGATACGTTCTGTGATTAGGTGTGTTTAATTACAACATTGAGAGCAGCATTCAAAATGAGTTGTAACAGCATGCAGTAATATTCCCATTAACCCAACGCACCAGGGTTACAACAGCTGAACAGCAAGCATAACACATGCATATATTGAACAACAGTGGACATTACAACAGCATGCAGGGATGATTGGTGGCAACAGGCCACCAAGAATGTGGTGTTTGAACAGGGCACATGTATCAAAGCAAAAACAGATTTTTATTGAACAATAGGACAGATGTCCCAACAAATGTTATGAGATTACACATACCCACTGAAGTGTGGAATTGCATTGTTTATGCACATGGAGTATGGGGGAAAAAGAAACATCCATTAACATATTATTAGCAATTTTACTCTACACTACATTACTATTGACTGCAGGTGTATATCCCCTACATGTATTATTTCTAAGTAACTGACACTGACACACTCCATTATTATTCACATTAAACACTCTTTTCTACAGGCTCTCCCCTTAATTTGATATTACAGTGCATACAGGAGACATATTCAGGACATATTATACCTTCATTGATAGGTTCCAGAACTCTTTTTCAGGCTCGCTCACTTATTTTATCTGACAGTACATGCAGAGATTGTATTCCAGACTTATTTTACCTTTATTAATGGGTTACTACACTCTATTCATGGCTCTCTGACATTTGTTGTATAACAGCACATGCAGAGGATTTATTCAGGGAATTAATGTTATATGCTTCTGAGCTACTGGCACTTCATTCATCCACTTCATATGGGACTAAACAAATGTGGGTTGACAGCAACTACATTGCACACTCTTTTCTACAGGCTATCTCCTTTATTTCATATTACAGTGCATACGGGGGACCTATTCAGGACATTTGTTGGGAGGGTGGCCTAATGGTTAAGGTGTTTGCCTTACAAACACAAGGTGCAGGGTTTGAGTCTCACAAGAGATAATTAGCTAGGCTTAAAATGTCTCGCAAGGGCAACTAGCCTAGTACTAATCTAATCTAATACTACAGTACTGTTTATTGAATGCAAGGGTACAACATTTCAAAGTAAGTGACACAGACACACTCCAAGTATTATACCTTTATTAATTACATTGCACACTCTTTTCTACAGGCTCTCTCCTTTATTTCATATTACAGTGCATACGGGAGACCTATTCAAGACATATTATACCTTTATTGATAGGTTCCAGAACTCTTTTTCAGGCTCAATCGTTTATTTTATCTGACAGTACATGCAGAGATAGTATTCCAGACTTTCTTTACCTTTATTAATGGGTTACTACACTCTATTCATGGCTCTCTCTGACATTTGTTGTATAACAGTACATGCAGATAATTTATTCTGGGAATTAATGTTATGTTTCCCAGCTACTGGCACTTCATTCATCCACTTCATATGGGACTGCACAAATGTGGGTTGACAGCAACTAATACTTCAGTAATGTTTATTGAATGCAAGGGTACAACAACATTTTGAAGTAAGTGACACAGACACACTCCAAGTATTATACCTTTATTAATTACATTGCACACTCTTTTCTACAGGCTATCTCCTTTATTTCATATTACAGTGCATACGGGGGACCTATTCAGGACATATTATACCTTTATTGATAGGTAACAACACCCTTTTCAGGCTTTCTCACTTATATTATATGATAGTACATGCAGAGATAGTAGTCCACACTTATTTTACCTTGATTGCTGGGTTAGTACACTCTATTTCTGGCTCAGTGACGTTTGTTATATAACAGTACATGCAGTGGATTTATTCAGGTCATTTGCTAGCTGTATTATTGGGTTAGGACACTTTTTTCATGCTCTCTCACATATATTATATAACAAAACACACAGAATATTTACTAACCTGCCTGGTGGCGGAGCCTTAGCAGCATATCTGCATAGGCTTGCTGATTCATACCACGAACACCTGCAGCTGTGGAGTAAATGAAAGCATATTTAGACATACCTATGCATTATTTAGAGTATATTAGCTTGTCTTACATAATGCATTCCATGGCTACCTACTTAGTAGTGGAGCATCATGCATATGATGGGCCTACTGGATCCACTGGTTCAGAAGGTCCTGCTTCCATCTCTTCAGGTCTGCATGGTGGTGACGGACCTGCTCACCAGTCTGAGGGATGCCTGCAGCACTGGTAAGTTCATGAGCCAACCAGTTCCAAGCCTCTGCCTTATACTCCATTCCTTGGAACTGCCCCTGCAGGAGTCGAGTCTCATGCCGATGGACTAGGAGCCAAACCATGTATCTTGACTCCTCGATACCCCAGCGTTGCGCTCTAAAGCATGTTCCCTCTCCAGCACCAGACATTCTAACTGCAGATGGGAGCTATAATCAGTTATGGCGAGTATTCCCGCCTATGCAGCTTAAATATGCTGCATTTCCCGCACTTTTCTGTGATTGGCCATTTTTAACTATTCTCGGCTGACTGCAGACCTGCTTAGCAATGGTTAATCTAACATTTATTACTATATATATGTTAACAGTGGATGTTTTTCCTAAGCTGTCGCGGCTTAGTGGTTCAGTACTTTGATTATGGTGCGCAGTGTCCTGGGTTCAAACCTTATCATTGTATTTTATTTTACTACTGTCCAGACAAGTTAGGTGGTGTAAGCAACTTTGCTCTACGTTGCTCCACGTTGCCCGACTGGGCACTGGTTGGAGCGGCGCGCACCTCCGTGCAAACCGATTGTGCTGGGTAAAGCGCTATTTAGCTATAAGCAACTATTTTGCGCTGGGTAAAGTGCTATTTAGCTATGGGCAACTATTTTGCACTGGATAAAGTGCTATTTAGCTATGGGCAACTATTCTGTGCTGGGTAAAGCACGAGTTACCTAGGGGCAACTATATTGCGCTGAGTGAAGTGCTGCTTAACTGCAGGCAATTTTATATTGGGATCCTTTAAAATATTTATTTTATTCACTGATACATTGACCATTTCACTGCTTTTTAGTTATGTTTAAACACATATGTTAGGTATTATTCCATATACTGATTTAAAAAATAAATACGAAAGGGAGTGTTGGGACTCGAATCATGAATGTCTCTTCTTTGCACAAACGCTATACCATTACGCTATTGTGATTTGGTGTGATTTGCATAAACATTCTTTCTTATGATCTTCCATGTCAGAATTGCTAACTGTAGCTAAGCAATGGGCACACCTGTGCACACATGCGCAAATACGGTCAGTTATTTTGGGAATTTAAAACAGATTTTAATGTTATGCATTTTAGAACTGTGATGGGGGTTTACAATATCAGACAGTGAGGTGTTGGGTGCAGGGACATTTGAGCGGACTTATTTTCAACACTTGCAGGGGCGTGGACATTTAGACTGCTCGGCAGTCAGACACGCCCCCTGCTTTCTTACATGGTCCGTGTAAGACCTACGGTTGAGTCAGCGTGCCCTCATGCATATTCATGGCACGATGATGTCATACCGTTCAACTGCAGCCTCCGAGTAAGGCAAGAATGCGGAACAGCTGTGTGTATAAGTCTGGAAACATAGTAATGGTAGTAAGTTTGGTAAGTTACTGAAAGAGTGATACAAGAGAGTGGGGGTGGAAGGAAGAAAAGTGGTAGTATCAGAATAATACGGGGAAAAATATGGAGGGGTGTGGAGAACAATAGGTGAATGTTATAGCTAAATGTGGGAGGTTAGAAAGGATAAAGTAGTGGGAGAAGAATAAGTTGGAAGGAAGGTGATGAGGGAGAAGAATAATGCAGGAAAAAGGGAAGATTTCAAGTAGGATGGTTGCAGTGACACCTCCAGGTTCTGTTAAGGTAATTTCTGAGAGTTGTCTTGGAGGCTGAAGGCAAAAGGTACATTTTGGATTTCTGAAAGAGGAAGGGAATATGTAAAATTAACAATACTTTTTTTTAATACTTTACATGTTTGCCCTATGCACCTGAATGCACAAATATGCTTAACAGGAAAAAAGTTAGAAAAACATTTATAATGTATTTATCACAAAATGTACGATATGACCTTGCATAGGGGCCATACAATGGTGCATTTCTGCTGTTACCCACCTCACACAGCTATGAACCATGTAGTTTCCAGGTTGTCAGCATGGATATGTATACAATATGGTGGATCTCTTAAACTGCTAAAAGGATCAACCGTGTTCACATATCCACTTCGTGTAGGTTCTTACATGATGTTGATATTCCCACTGGATGTGGATGACATCAGGGATGTGTCTTGTTACTTTCAGGATGTTTTAGTTTCCAGTGCACGTTTGCATGGTGCACTGCATAGCAAAGCATGTCCGCACGAACAAACCACAGAGGTCACAGTGATGACATAGGCAGCAAGTAATTAAAACTATATATGTTCAATGAAGAATTATTACTTTTGTATAAACTATGCTGCAAAGCATGATGCATAGCTTAATGTGTTCATGCGAGTAGAATACCCACTTGACAGTGATGATATAGGGATCTATCACTTAAAACAGGAAATATTCCATTTATAATATATACCTTTGTGTAAGCTATGCTGCATAATGTGGCACTATGTCAACTAGGATCTTTAAATCATGTCAGTTACATCCTAGGCAGGTGAACTGCATCATAATTAGCCAATCCCACGTGCTGCACCTACAGCAGAACTGTATAAAGTATGCATACA
Source organism: Protopterus annectens (assembly GCF_019279795.1). Taxonomy (NCBI): domain Eukaryota; kingdom Metazoa; phylum Chordata; order Ceratodontiformes; family Protopteridae; genus Protopterus; species Protopterus annectens. The sequence goes on from NC_056741.1 coordinate 130,025,660, forward strand.
CCTTACATTGTGATTTGATTTTCCCCGCGATAGTGGTGCTGCGGTAGCATTGTCGCCTCAGAGCAAGACGTTGTCCTGTTTGATTCTCAGCTAGAGCGTCTTCTGTGTGGAGGCATACGTGAATGGGCATGCCTTCATTGAAGGTTGTACATCAGGGCTGGTAACTCGGCATGTAAAAATCCACTACCAACATTAGCGGATCGGAGTTCTGCTGTGGCGACCCCTAACCGGGATAAGCTGAAAGATACAACAACAACAACAACTCTGAGCCATTGAAAGAGAGACTTGGAAATTTTAACGCTGATAATGCTAGATGCTGCTGCAGCTATTCTACACCTGTATGCATAGATGTTGAAGTCACTGCTGATGGTGTTGCTGACAACAGGCCTGTGAATAGAAGGAGAAGAGTGTTCAGACCTAGTGTAACCTTCCAAGAGCTACATGAGCTGGAGATTGTAGAGTGCTACAGGGTGGACAGGGGCATATTACAAGAACTCACTGAGCTCTGCCACACTCAACTCAAAGCCAGAGTTAAAAGAGGGGAACCTATTCCAGTGGAAGCAAAGGAAAGTGTCGCTCTTAAGATACTAGCTACTGGTACTTTTCAAAAACAAATTGAGGGACTTGATGGGGATGTCACAAGCATTTGCATCCATCCACCAATTCCTGGATGCTATGCTTTCACATGCCAGTGTAAGCACGTATCACACCCTTCCCTGAGGCAATGGCCAGCAATATACAACACTACTACCATGTAGCACACTACCCTGAAGTACTGGGTGCCATAGACTGAACTCATGAACACATCAAGGAACTGCCTGGTGAACAGGGTACAATCTACATTAACAGAAAGGTGTACAACTCCATCATCTGCCAGTTCTTGTGCAATGCCCAGGGGATTATCCTGAATGTGTGTTCTGGCAACCCTGGTAGTTATCATGACTTTCATATCTGGCACACATCACAGTTGTTCCAGAGGTTTGTTAGGGAGGACATCCAACATGGCCATTTACTGGGGGATGCTGGATATGCTCTGGAACCATGGATGATGACAGCCATCAGAAATGCACACACACACGTGCACACACACACACACACACACACACACACACACACACAAATGCCATAATGAGGCACACGCACAAACTAGGAACATCATAGAGCATGTGTTTGGGCTTCTGAAGTCACAGTTCCGGTATCTCGATATATCTGATGGAGCTAATAACCTGTAGAAAGGCACCGGAAACCAGCTGGTCCACTCAGCAGAAGTTTAATCCAAAATGCACATGAGCACAGTATGTGGACAAATCACACAATACACCGTACTTGATGCATTTTACATTACAAAAGTTTTAAGATTGATTTCATGTTACGGGTTTTATTTCATTCACCTCATACATTCTGTATTTTAATTCATTTAAATTGAACCTTCATTGTTAATTGATCAATGCTTCTTATTGGTTAATTTCCATTTGAAAATATATTTAACATTGCTTTTGGGACAGTACATGCCTATCTGATGAAGTTCGTAAGACGAAAACGTAAGGGGAACTGTTTTTACAGTGTTTATGTGCTTGATGTGCTTTGTGCTTTTAAACTACTGTGTTCATATGCATTTTGGATTAAACTTCAGTTGAGTGGACCAGCTGGTTTTTGGTGCCTTTCTACAGGTTATTAGCAACTTCTGGGCATTTTCAACCACTTTTATACGTATATCTGGTGGAGCCCTGTAGTATACTCCAGCCACATGTGCACGGATATTCACAGTATGTGCTATGCTACACAATCTGGTCATGTAGAAATAGATGCAGCAGGATCAGCAAAAGAAAGGGATACACAGCCACCCACCAATACCTAGGTCACCACAGCCACAGTCACAGGAGGAACCCCCTGCTGATTCCCTGTAGGTAGTCGTAGGCATGTTCATTAACCCCTGGCTTGACTGAGAGACAATGAAGAGTACATTCACTGACAACCTAGGGACCTAGGGACTGAGACCTTACTCCTACTCACATACATATATTAAAATTAATATCAGGCAACTCACACATCCTGTACTATTCCATGTATTGGCTGTGTAATACTTGCATCAGACAGAGTCAGTAGGTAAATCCATTACCTACACAGTATTCTAGTGGATTATTATGATAGGTCATTGTATGTATGTGCCTGGTACATTATGCAAGTAACTATAGTGGGTTACATGGACAGAAAGTACATCGACATGGGACTACAGATACCCATTCCACTATCAATTTTCTATTTGCATTCAGTAGGCCTCCTGTATGGAATATTCATGCAGTCCTGCTGTAACAGATCACTGGTACATCATTTACGGGAGATGATAGAGAATGGGGTTAAATGATAGTCAGACTATTGTGTATCCTAGCAGAACACGTTGTTTTGTTCTCCCACCCCTAACATAGCAGTGTTCCCTTGTAACTGCTGTAAGAGTAACTCATCTATGGTATATGAGTAGTTCAAACAGTCTCAGGACAGTGATATAGAAATTGATCTTACATTGTATATCTTAGGTAACTGTCGAATAGCAATGTACATATTTATGCAGATGATTGTGTGATGAATTACCCCTGTCTGTCAAGCAGCTTCTGTGGCTCAAAGGACTAAGTAAATTACCTGGTGTGATGGTTGTCATGGTTGTAATCCAGAAATATCCACTTTTTTAATTGTGAGATATTAATAAGTTGTGTTTTACAGACTGTCTGTATGTGACATACTATTATTAAGTTCATTCACATATTATTTACATAAGACAACTTTAGAAAATCTTAGCCAGATTGAGTAAAGGGCAGCAGTGCAGAAACAGGGACAGATGTCATTTCGTGTAACACACAAAATCTTGGACTGGAGTATAGTG
>NC_056741.1:130031037-130036037 GCF_019279795.1 Protopterus annectens
AGAGTGAAAATAAAAAATAAATAAAATAAAACTGCACTAAATGCAATATGTTCAGGTTAGTGGGTCTAGATGTAAAAATGTGCATGCGTGTATTCTAAATTATTTCTGGGTTCATAGTCACATGAGTTATTATAACATAATAAACATCCACATATGGGAACAAAGGGAGGTCTTATCTATTTAACACCTAAAGCTTTAAAAGGCCAGATATAGATTAGTGGTCATTTAAGCCTGGCCAGTGTGTGGAGTCTAACCTGGTCTGCCAAAATAATTTGGCTTTTTCTAACAGGAAAGGTCAGGTTCCTCCTCTTAATTAAGGGGATATGGTGTCCAGCACAGCTAACTTGAATTTGTAGTCAGTGTATTGATTAATATGTTTTGCCAGAGCATTGACTACACAATGGTCCCTAATGTTTCAAAGGTGCTTGCCTACTCTACTTTTATGTTTCTGCTCCATTTTGCCAATGTAAAAACATGGGCAAAACTCACAAAGGGCACATTAAACTACCTTGTCAGATTTACAGTTGAATTTCTCCTTAATCCTTAGTTTCATGCTGTTTATAGTGATTTCATTTCCCTCTAATATGTAGGGGCAAAACTTACATGAACCACATTTGTACATGCAACCTACCTTATGTGGTTTATATGGGTGTTCTAATAGGGATTTCATGTTCTGCCCTTTATGAAAAACACAAGTGGGTTTGTTCCCCAAAATGCTTCTCAAGTCTGTTTCATTTATTAGCAGTTTCCAGTTCTTTTCTAGGATGTTCTTAATAGAGTAGGCATCAACTGAAAAAGTAGTAAGAAAGCAAGATTTAAACAAGCTAGTATCATTTGTCTCTGTCGTTGAAACAACTACATTTATGGTAGATTCAATTATGACACTCATGATGGAATTAGGGGTGGAATGGTCACTACAGGGGACTTCTGTGTCCAGGATGGGGGTAAAGTAGCCACTCCCTCATTTGGCCAGGACTTCATTTTTAATATTGTCAGCTAGGTTTTGTGGATAACTTCTTCTGAGAAACATGCTGCACAAGTTGTAATATTCATCCAGAAAGGCCCCATTTTAGTGAGGTCATTCTGGCAGCTCTAACAAATTCCCCCTTCAGAATGCCCCTTTTCTGTGTAAAAGAGTGGCAGCTTGTAAAGTGTAAGAAATTGTTGGAGTATGTACTCTTGCAATAGATCTCAGATGTGAGTCTCTTGTTGACTATGTCTTTGCTTAAGAAATACATCTAAATAGGCTATTTGTGTCTCACTGATGGTGTGTGTAAATCTTAAAAAAAGATGTTGGACTGTTAATATATTCCAGAAAATGGTCAATCTGCTGTTTAGGACCATCCCAAAAAATAAAAATGTCATCCAGAAAATGAGTGTACATGTGACAGGATGGAAAAAATGGGGATTTAATAAGATGTTTTTTCTCCCATTGTAACATCACAATGTTGGCGTGCATACCCCTACATGCTAAACCCATGGCCACACCCTTATTCTGGACATAATAGTTCTTGTCAAATAAAATAAAGTTATTTTTCAGAATTATGTCCAATAACTGTTCAAATGTGTTGGTTCTGTCCTGACTTATCCTTTTGTCTGTCAAATATTCACAAAACCATTGTGTCTCCACATCATGTGGGATAACAGTATAAAGGTCCCTAACATCCTTTGTGATAAATGTGTAATGCTTGTTAAACTGTACTGAATTGATTTTCTTCAAAAAGTCCCAAGAGTCGATGCAAAGTAGGGGTTCAGATTTTAAAATACCCTTAATTTCCAAATCCAGAAATTTTGCCAATGGTTGGGTAATAAAACCCCTAGCATCAACAATGAGGCATAATATGGCCATTTGAAGCACTAATAGAACTGTATTCATATATTTTTGAAATGCTTAATATGTTTTAATATGCCTTTATTATATGTTTTTAAACATTATACCAGTAATTTAAGTTTGTACTGTGTAACAGCATGTAACATTTTTACATTTGGTATCCAGGACCATAACCTTTAGTTATAAGCATGATTTCCCTTTAAGTTTGCAAAGAGAAAATGATGTACCCCGGGATTCAAGGCTGGCGTTAGGCTTGCGCCGACCGTGCAGTGTGCAGATGGCACAGCAGCACCATATGCATATTAATGAAGGCACGCTGCTGCCACATCCACGTGCATAGGAAACATGTGCGAGTGCATGGGGCGTGTCGAAGTGCTGCACGGAGACGTGGAAATGTCGGCTGTTCACGTTCAACCTAAAATGCTGAATGTTACAGTCTTCCTGCAATAGTAATCACACCTGTCAGTGTCCGTGGATACTGAAACGTATGCAAAGTATGCAAGACAGTTCTTGCAAACACAAAATTAAGAAGCAAACACAAATGCACGTAGCTGAATATCGAGTCTCCATCCCTCGAACAAATGACATTTAAAACTGTGTGCCCGTATTCTAATGCAGTGTTGATAATTTTACCAAGTGGAAGCGAAACGCATCATGTTGGCATGCTGCCAATAGCTAAGTCTAGCCCAATGGTCAAAGTTACCACCTGTCCCACATTGTGAGGGACAGTACACATCTGGGCAGTTGTGTCCATACCAAAACCATTCTAAATGTAAAATATCCTGCGACCATATGACATAATTATGTCCCACATCGCATGTAATAGTCACATACAATAGTTATTTCCATATGTAACATACCTACATGTTACAAGAAATAGAATAAGCAAGTAAACAAAACAGAAGAAGCATATAAACTGCTACAACAATAAGCTAACATGTAGGCATAAAACAAAAGTACTAGCCATTGTACTAACCGTGGGTATGTGTTGTCCTGTAGAATCTGATTTGTGTCCGGAATATATCCCATCCTGGCCATATGAAAAGGTGGCAACCCTACCAATGGTCAGAGCATTCGGCCAAAATCTGCCCATTTGTGGTCCAAGCCATTCTTGTCAGGATGTGTCAAAGATGAACGGGTATTATCCGGGTGCACCTACCATGTCATGAAAGATAAGTATTTGCGTGTACCTATGTGCGTGATGTACAGTATGTGGAAGGTGAAAAATGTTAGGGTAGTCCTCACAACCATACAGGTACCAGAGATATGTAGTGTATGCAATGGGTTCCCTTGACCGTGCCATGGGCCATTAATCAGAGAAGGGATGGATGGAGTGTGTTGAATATGGCTGTGGGGGGATGGGTAAAACTAATAATCCACAAAGGCGAGACTGTGTTGGGTGCACAATAGGTGAACTGGAGGTGTATGAGAGAGCAGTGGGTGAATCAGAAAGAAACACAAAGAACAAACATACACATCTGCAATACAACCTGACAGGTCATACTGTAGAACACAATCACACAAACATATGAATATTAAAATGTGCGATACACATGTACAGAAATGTCACCGGCACATACCCACATAATGGTCTGGATGGAACTGAGCCATCCAACTGCAACACACCTGGATGCATAATTGAATACGCATCATCCCCTCTACAGCACACAACCCCCCCATTCCTGAACGTCCACCAAATCCAGCCATACTCGGGCTACTAGCTTGGCGCAACCATATCTGCACATAGTGACCACTACTCATATCTAGTAGGCAGTGTCTCCCTAGGTAGTGTCAGGATTGCAAACTATGTATCCCTTGCTGTAAAACCCTATCAAATTTTCGTAAATCCAAAAAAATTGAAGGTTATTGGCTTGTTATATTTTTGGATATCCCTCATGGTATAAGTATCCTGTGTAAACATCAGACTTGGTATCACGACATGATGTCCAGTCCTGTAGACATCTGGACACAAGTTGTATGTGCAGTAGTGGCTCACAAGACTGCTCAGCCTCCTGCCGGTCATGCAGAACCTACTACCCGGGATCAAACACCTGCACGTGATTCTCGTCTCCCCACATGAATTATCGAGAAAATATACTGTACACATTCGCATAGTAGCACTTGGATATAGGGTGATTAAGGCACTGATGTAAGCAGGCTACCTCCTGTCCCACTTTGTGAGGGACAGTCCCTGTTCGGGTAGGTGTGTCCTGACCAAGAATGATACAATGGCAAATGTCCTGTGATTGTAGGAAATAACTATGTACCATATTTCATGTAACAGTTGCCTAAAACAGTTATTTCTGGATGTAAAATACGTAAATTGTACAAGAAACAGAATAAGCAACTAAAGTGCTGCAGGAATAAGCTCTCATCAAGGAAAATAATTAATGTTCTAAACCCTGTACTGACCATGGGTATGTGTTGGTCTAAACAATCTGGTGTGTCCAGAATATATCCCATCCTGGACATATGAAAATGTGGTAACGCTACCAATAGTCAGAGCATTCGCACAATAACTGGCCAGCCTCTTAATCACTCATAAAACCAGTGACTTTTGGAGGAAAGGTGTTGAAAGACACTTGAATGAATAATGACAATAATTAAGAGTAATAGACGCTTTTAACTTCAGAAAATAAGTATTAATACATATGCTCTGAATCTGTCAACACTTCTACAATAATAATAGTATTAATATTGTAGAAGTGTCCATGATTGTCCCTGATTTGTCCTTGCCTTGTTCCTGTCACTGTTGAAATTAGTCCCTGAGTGTTTGAGAGGTCCGTACACATATATACACCAACCAACTGTCACATTCGTTGACAGTACTATTGAATACCTGTAGTGAAGTCATAAGTGATGGACAGAATAATATCCGTCAGATATAGGGAGGTAAAGGCAGCGGGGATGCACGGTGTACATTCAACTGTATGGGAAATGTAAATAGGTATGTAGGTACATGTACAGACAGATATATATATATATATATATATATATATATATATATATAATATATATATATATATATATATATATATATATATATATATATATATATATATATATATATATATATATATATATATATATATATATATATATATATATATATATATATCTATATATATATATATGTATATATATATATATATATATATATATATATATA
>NC_056741.1:130041037-130078040 GCF_019279795.1 Protopterus annectens
TAGAGAAACGTAGAATATAATATTTTCCTGTAATCAGGACATTTGCTATGCCTAGATTATTCTTGCATGACACATATGCCTAGTGTGGGACTGTCCCATGCAAAGTAGGAAAGGTGTTAATCCTAAAGTCTCACTTCGGCCAATTTAAAAGGTGGAAAACCTACAATATGTATGCGGTAGCATGACCCGGCAGAAAGATATGGTTCCCAAAACACATTTACTTGTCTGCATTGCAGAGTATCAGTTCCCATGTAACAGCCAGATGGGAGCAGATTGTATGAGGAACACGCATATAATATGATTATGTCACTGGACAGGCCGCTGATTCTGTACAGTCGAATGCCATGCCTTCGTCTAATGGTCAGCCATACCCGATACTGTAATCATGTAGTCCGATGTAATAGGCATCACAAGGGATCGCGCCCACCCAGTGTGACTGACAAATGCAAGCACCAATGGCGGTGCACGTGCAAGTGAGGGAGCGAGCAGGTGTAAGCATGTTTGGCTACCAGTATGCGAGTATTGCACTGTTAAAGAAATGTGGAGTCTAAACAAGTATAAGGAGCTGTAACCAGAGGTCAGCAGTGCTTAACACCACGCAAACCCGTGCACAACCACTCCCAGCTGCTGCAATGTGCCTTACCCACTCCGTACCCAATGGCCTTGTTCTGGCCGCAAACAAAGAACTGTCCTTTGCAAGCGTTGGTAGCAACACCCTGCGCACACAGCTAATCTGAATTATCTATACACCATGGCATATATACATACAATAGGCAGTACCACACACATACCATACAGCACAGTCATCCAACAGTATAGCAATGTACTGGCAGATATGTCTGGACCACTGGTGTTTGCAGACCTGTCCGTCTTTGTTTAAGTGTGTGAACATGCCCAGTATGACCGTTACACATGTTGTCAACTGACATTACCGTCATACCTTCATGTGTTTGAGCATGTCCAGTATGGTCAACTGGATCACCTGTGTTACATGTCCAGGTAGTCAGTACTGTGGTGCCGACCCTTGCATTGTACACTGACAGGTGGCATGCTGTGTCTGCAGGGTATCCATTGGTCATGTAGCATTACTGTTGCTAGATTTCTGCAAAGCGTGGGGGGACATCCAACTGTATTCACATTCCTACACAGCACCGGGGGTGGTGCACATGACTGTTACATGTGTACGTTGGAAGGGGGGGGCACAGTTGACAGTTGTACACTTTTGCTACTACTGTACTGGTATGTCAGGTACTCCATTTCAGTGTGTGGACCTACCTAATGTGCTGGCTAGAGGCATACCAATGTATTTCCGATCCTAGCTTTAATTACCAGCATATTGGTTTCAGACGTCCTAGCCCTCATAACCTACATCCAATTGCCTTGCCTGCTGTAGTCTGTCTGTGTGTGTCTGTGGGTGGTGGGGTCATCCATTGGGCATATCCAGAGGCCATTGTACAGCATTTGTCTGTATTGGTCTACACCTGTCCAGCTGTTTGAGACTTGTGTGGGCTGTATGGACACACATGATGTTCAGCTTATAACCTGCAGTGGGTTAGGACACCCTGTGTACTACTGGCTACTATTGTGACCCCGGTATGTGCTATGGATGTCATGGTGCCACTATGGATGTGTACTGTCTGCTGCCCTAACAATCGGCCACCAAATTCCCTTGCATGCTCACATCCATACCATAGCTACAGGTAAAAACACATTCTAATACAACTGCCATTTGGTAGGTTGATTGACTTATCTTGAGGGTGTGCCAGACCTGAGGATGGTGCTGGAGGGCTGCCTATGTTGGATGCACACAGTGCACTTCCTATAAATGGCTGAGCACAGGTTGTGTCATGTTTGGCATCCCTTTTACTGTCTGTGCGAGTCAGAGAGGGTGAAATTCCCTGGGTACCTACTGCATCGGTGCATATGCCATGCGTTGCCTCTTTGCCAAGGGCAGGTAATACTGTGCACACCTCCTTTCGCCTACTGGGTCCAGCTCAGGGAGTTCCTCCTCTGAGTCACACTGAGCCTGTACAGGCCTTGGCATTGGTGGGGGGCTGTGTGGCCTTGCCCTATGCTGTTCTTGCTGCAACTGTTTCCACAGGATCATATTGTGTAGCATAGCACATACCATAACAATTTGGGTGCATGTAGCTGGTGAATACTGCAAGGCTGCACCGGATGTGTCCAGACACCGGAACATGACCTGAGCATCCCAAACACATGCTCAGTTATATGTCTTGCCTGTGTGTGTGCCTCATTATGGCATAGTTGTTCAGGTGTGGGTGCATTGCTGATGGGGGTCATCAGCCACGGCTCCAGTGGTTACCCAACATCCCCCACTAGGTGACTGTAGGGGATGTCCATATTGGCAAAGGTGTGGTACAGCTGCGTCAGATGCCATATATCAGAATCGTCATAGCTTCCAGGGCAGCCAGCACACACATTCAGTATAATGCCCTGGGCATCGCATATGACCTGGCAGTTGATGGAGGGGATGCCCCTGCGGTTAATGTAGGCCCTACCCTGCTTACTGGGTGGTGCTTTGATGCATACATGCGTGCAGGCTATAGCACCCACTACCCCAGAGTAGTCTGCCATTTGGGGGAAGAGACGCATATTGCTGGTCAACACCTCACATGTGTTGAGGACATGTATTTGCTCACTGGCATGTGGTGACATGGCATCTAGGAACTGGTGCAATACTCTGGATGCAGATGCCTGTGAGATCCCCATGATATCCCCAGTTGTGCTTTGGGAGGTACCTGTGGCTAGTATACCTAGGCCTACACATACGTTGGTATTCACTGGGATGGGTTTCCCTCGGCCTGTTCAATGGGTCAGGTGTGGCTGGCACAGCTCAACAATTTGCTGTAGGAGGTCTCTGCCCACCCCATAGCGCTCCACTATCTCAAGTTCATGTAGCCTCTGGTAGGTTACCCTGGGTCTGTAAAGTCTTCTCTGTCTCCTCACTGAGGGTTGTTCAGCAGCATTCACATCCTCACCACCCTCAGCCTCCTGCACATGTTGGTCTATGTTGCCTGCTGCAGCCCTTCTTATTTGGTTGGATTGTTTTGAGAAATGTCCCCGCATGTATACACCGGTGGTGTAGAGTGTGGAATAAACCTGTGTGCATGGTGCTTTCCCACTTTATCGTAGTGTTCTAGGCCGGGCTAGGCCTGTAATCTGCTGATTGTGCTAATTATCACCTGTTTGCAAAGCTTGTTCACCTTGACTACTCTACTACTACTGTTGTCCCTCCCAATTTCACTAGGCAGGTAGATACACCCCTAGCTTAGGTGTGCTAAGGCAGGAGCAATCCTGAGACACAGGGCTCCAATGTACTTACAGTATGCCTGACACCCCCCCCCATGCTTTCACCTATATTTGAGTCCTGCACCCAGCTATCTATACACATACACTCTTGGGATCTGCATCACACCCTAGGGATAAACGGGATTCACTATTTTCAACCTCATTTGCATAGTATTGCCTTCTAATTCATAGTTATATGACCCATACAGAGCCTCCAAAATAATAACCACTGCTTACTGTCACGCAGATCCACACACAACTGGTTAAAAGTGCCTTACTATCACCATATTCGATGTCCCTTGTTCTTCCCAGGAACAAAATAACCGGTCTCCACACAACTCGAACCCGGGACCCTGCACACTACAGATGATGTGCTTTACCACTAAGCCATGGCAGATATACATACATCTGAGGTGATCATGTAAAGATCATCCAGCACAGGCATTCAATAGTAAAGGACATGTATTCCATCATGTAGATTTATGTGTGCTAATGTCCTTATATATATATATATATATATATATATATATATATATATATATATATATATATATATATAAATATATATAGACACACACACATACACATACACACACACACACACACACACACACACACACACACACACACACACACACACACACACACACACACACACACACACACACACACACAAGTATATATAGAATATATATCACAACAGTGGACCACATGACACCAAAGCATTAGACAAGAATGAAAAGGAAACCACATGTGCCTCCTGCATTATGTACTGGTGTTACTATCAAGGCAAGTGTGTTTCGTTGCATCACATGGGTCAGACTGTATTAAGGGTAAGAGTAGGGCTGCTGACATTTACTCACCAGACCTTTTGGTGAATGTATGTGTATGTCTTACCAACCCAGTCTCTTGGGCAATTTTGACATTTGTGGACACTATATAGGAAAACAACAAAACACGGTCAACACATCCTGGAGCTAGCCACTCACAGATACCAACACATAGGATATGACTGCCAAAGACAGACACCTGTCATGCCTTGGAATAGAATACCTATATGTCTATTCTTTCACAGTACAGCATTACGCAGTTACAGAATGCACTACAGAGATTACTGGATCACAGCACTCCCAGAAGCATACTTCTAGGTGGGTGACATCATCAGCAATGGAAAAGATGCCGATAGGGATTGTATGGAGATTGAGCTGTCTAAAAGCATTACTCTGTCCCCAGGCAGATGGAAACACACACAAACAATTGGCATGGCTGGGATTAGAACATAGACCTAACTACCTTATCACACTACAGCATTACACAGTTACAGAACACGCTACCCAGATTACTGGATCACAGTACTCCCAGAGGCATACTTCTAAGTGGGTGACATCATCAGCAACGGAAAAGACACTGATAGGGATTGAATGGAGTGTGAGCAGTCTAAAAGCATCATTCTGTCTCCAGGCAGATGGAAACATGCACACACACAATTGGCATGGCAGGGATTAGAACATAGACCTAACTACCTTATCACACTACAGCATTAAGCAGTTACAGAACGTGCTACTGAGATTACTGGATCACAGCATTCCCAGAGGCATACTTCTTGGTGGGTGACATCATCAGCAATGGAAAAGACGCTGATAGGGATTGCATGGAGAGTGAACAGTCTAAAAGCATTGCTCTGCCCCCAGGCAGGTGGAAACACACATACTTGGCATGGCTGGGATTAGAACATAGACCTAGCTATCTTTTCACACTACAGTATTACGCAGTTACAGAATGCACTACTGAGATTATTAGATCACAGTACTCCCAAAGGCATATTTCTAGGTGGGGGACATCATCAGCAGTGGAACAGATGCCAATAGGGATTGTATGGAGTGTGAGCAGTCTAAAAGCATATTGCTGTCCCAAGGCAGATGGAGACAAACACACACCAGTGGTGTGATCAGGACAACTGCCTATCTACAGACCACTATTACAACATTACATAGATACGAGACGTGCCACAGACACTACACCTTTCAAGACAGTCAATATGACCTTCTAGGAATGCGGACATTGACATGGATGCTGGCAGTTACGATGTACATACCTGTGAACCAGTGTGTTCAATGTAGGAATCCATCCTGAAGTGGGGTATGGCCATCTGTTGCCTGGATGACCACTATTGCTATACAGGATTACAATGGTCATGCCCATACACACAGAGGCACATAACGACACAAGGTGTCACTGGGCATGCTCACACACTTAGTAGCACACGTCCGTTTGGAATGCACTATGTGTCCATCTACACAATGGTGTACTGGGCATGCTTACACACTTAGTAGCAAAGGGCTGTTTTGTATGCACTCTGATTCTAAACATGGAAGGGCACAGTGTGTCGATAGTCAACATTGTTAGCATGAACACTGCACTACATATATCTAACACCGGTCTTCTACACAATGTCTGCTGCTGTCCATCACCTTAGATGTACCAATCTAAACCTGGCACACTAATACCATCCGTGTTGATGTCCTGCCAGGAGTGGCTACTTCGCCCATATAGTACCATTCATAGATGAATGTCCTGAGACCAGGTAAACACCCTGACACCTAGAGGACAACTGCATTGTATGTGTATACTAAACAGCACTAGATGCATAGCGTTCGTAATCACAGCTGCCAATCTAGATCCAACAATGGGGGATACTGACATCTGTGCAGTGAGGAACACCTGGCTTAAGGCTCAGTTGTGCACAATAGCACTACCACCGTATACCTCAGATACAGACATGTGGGACATAACACCGTTACGGACCGCTCCAGGTGATAGTGTCCCCACATACATGAAGGCCACTCACATGTACTGACCAGTACACTCTCAAAAGCCATCACAGATGTATCAGGTGCAGATCACAGTGTCAAAAGCCACATTCTAGGATATAGCCCTCAGACATCACCATGTCCTTTTACCAGCAACACACTTCCATACATGTGGCAGAACATACATTAGTACAACACCATGTTACTCATGACCTTTGGACTGTACCTAGCTCTACAGCAACTGTGCAGACTACCCATGTACTGACACAGTTCCATCATGTGTTATGCAATGCAAAGATACTACTGTTCATAACCAGGTCGGCTGTACACATAACAGGGGCCCTGGGTCATATACAGCTGTAACAGATAACTGTTGCTGTACACCAGTAAACGCACTCATGTTTGGATATGACATACATGTACCTGCCGTGGATATGTACATGTCCCACACCAGTGGCGGCTGAGGACTTCAAATTAAAGGAGGGCTGCAGGAGACAGCTGAATGGGTGGGGCCAATGAGAAGGGGTGTGGCCAACTAGAAAGGGGTGGACCTATGCTCAAAACCACAACAACTGGAACTTTAATTAAATACGCTGCCCTGGGTGCCAAACAGTCATTACAACAGTCCAATCAAGACAAAATGAAGTGTAGAAGAAAAAAATATTTCAATGCATTGGCTACATGACAACTTACTTAATATCCAGATGGAAACAGGTTGTGAGGCATGAAAAAATAAATTACTTTTTAAATACATTACTGGAATGCCAGTCAAAATCAAGTATAAAAAAACAAGCAGCACTCAACTCAAACCACTACTCCTTGCACTGCAGTTCTAATTATAATTTATATTCAGCTTTATAAAATTACCAAGTAACATGCTGAAAGTAGCAATCTCTGTCATATCCCCACTTGTAAAAATGTTTCTTATCCAAAAAAGACCTGCTGCCTGACACAGCTATCTACTTGTTTCATGGGGAAGACATGATCAAAGTAAAAAATGAACAGCAAACAAGAAACAAGCTCAAGATAAATTGCTTAAAGGATTCCTGCACAAGTTATGGACCACACATGATAGATTGGCATTCTGTTTAGTTTACGGGTAAGCCTGCAAAGATGACTGCAAGTCTTCAACAAAAGATGACTGCAAGTCTCCAACAAATGTAATGAGCTTCTGAAAATACTGCAATCCTGTCCATTTATTACAAATACTGTCATATGCATTTCAATACCCAAGGCTTACACATTATCTAGTTATGTAAATATTCTCGGCATGGCAACAACGAAAAGGCTTTCAATGCTGGTAATTCTTTAACAGTATGCTTATTAAAGCTTACTTGCATCTTACAATCTCTGACAAGCTTACCTGATGGTCATTAAATCATTGCTACTTAAACAGGCAACAGGGCACTGTGACAGCATGCATTTCCTGAATAACAAGAAGCATAAATCAACAGTATAAAAATATGACAGAAAACCAGAACATTCTGCAAAATCAAGGACAGATGAAAAGCCATGGTCGTACTTGTGGTCTACCTTTGATGGGGGAATACTCTGCACACTTACACTGCATAACTGCTCCTTGCCTTCCTTGGACGCATCCAGAGCCACTACAATGGGGAGTGGGTTGCAACAAGTATGTCACAATTTGAAATGTCTCTGGCTGACAGTGATGGCTCTGACACTCGTACCTCACAACTTCAGAGCAAGAAATCTGGACAAAGCCATACATAGAACTAGAAGTGGGATACATCCCAAAAATAAGGACAATTTTTAAATATTGCTCTTATTAACTTAGGTAATAGAACAGTAGTAGGTCTTGCATTAGTACAAATTTTCTGAAGGGTATGAAATCTGAAACTCAAATGTCTGTCATTATTTTGTAACTTCAATCTTTAATGACTTGCCACTAATTTGCCAGAAAACCACAATTTTACAGATTAAAATATGATGCAAAAATATAAAGTTGCCACACAATACAGCTGGGAACCTGTCAAAAAAGGGACACCTTTTTAATATTAAAACTGTTAACTTGAGCAGCTAACAAAATAAGAGCATCTACATGCATTTCTGAAATAAAAGTAATTTATAACTCTGATCATTACAGTTAAATAATTGTAAACCCTCAACGTTTTCTTCCAAGATTGCCATTTTGAGGAGGGATTATTAGGGGAGAGCAACATTTTGAGCCAAAATTGGGGACAATGGAGAGGTTTGCATATTCCTAATTCTACAAAGAGATTTGCACATACCCCTAGACCTCTTAATGCAGGAAATCTGGACAAGGCCAAATATATTGGGGGAACATACAAACACTACTAAAAATTGCTCGTGTATAAACTTAAGACAGTTGATAGAATAACAGGTCTTGCATTAGCATGCATTTTTATGAAGGTTATGACGTCTGAAACTCAATGTCTGTCATTTAGTGACTTCATTCCTAAATGATTTGCTAGAAAACCACAAGTTTTATGAGGAACAAACCAAAAATAAGAAGCAAATATCTATTCATTCTGCAAACATATGGATAACTGAGAGGTATAGTTCAACCGGGGCTGTCTGAGTTTGCTACCCTCATCCTCACAAAATCATGGTCGAATGGAGCCTCCCTCCCTGCAGCCATTCCAATGTCCCATTCTTTGGTTATTTTGCCCCATTTACCATAAACACTGTAATGTGCATACTGATTTACTTCTGTGATGATTTAGATTTCATTTGAAAGTTTTATTTTGCATTTTACAGCACAAACCCTAATAGATATCTGTTAAACAAAGCAATGCAGTCTCCCAATGAAAATAGACTTAGCATTAAAACTTCTCTGCCCTTGAAACTGACATGCATTGAAACAGCATTGAAACCCACATTCAAAGAAAATGCATTTTGCCAGTGGCATATAAAGATTAACTCTGGGCTGTTTTCAAAATCATAGGCCCCTTGAACATGAAACATACACATGCTCTTTGATACACCTTCCTGACTGTATTACATTATATTCCTTGTACAATACAGTACAGTTGTTAAGATGGCATTTTAAATTTATTGTTTTGAACATTTTTCCAGTAAACAATGAAACAAAATGCATGCAACAATGACAAAACTGCCCAATTCAGAACATTTCCATCATAAAACGTCTACTCAACCTTCTATAGTTCACCAGTATCAGTAAATATGCACAATCTCTGAAGTAGTAAAATCCACATTAAAGAAATCTGTAACTAATAAAGAGGTTGCTGCTAGCAAACAACTTTATATGTCATTGTTTCATCTACAAATAAAGTGCCTCTTGCCCTTGAAGAATAAATTGCCTATGTTGCATGCATTAAAAAAATGATAAGCTAGTAATACCGCAATTGGGAATGGATAGCAAAATGATAACAGGTTCATAGTTACTAGGTATCTTTGCCAAAAAGGACTGCAGCATCCACCCCCTTTACAAAACAGTACAGTATCAGCAATGCATCTACCTACTGTGGGAGTAGAACCCACAGCCTTATGCATCAAAAGCAAGTACTCTACCTGTTGTGCTTTTAACAGTGCAAGCAGACTTAGCATAAGCAGCACTAAACTTTTGTTCCCCTGCAGCTCTCAGCTCCTTGTAAAATCTACTCAACACTCAGCTGTAATCTCTGAACTTTGCAGCACAAAAAATCTGGAAAAAGCCAAAATTTATTGGGGGGGGGGGACAAAAGGTCAAAAACCAGGGACACATTTTAAACATTGATTGTATAATGTTGGAAAGTTGCTAGAATAAAATGCTGTGTTATCACCATACATTTCACTGCCATGTCTTGAACCCAGGGGACCCTGTGCAAAACAGTCAGAGTAACATACCACTATGCCAAATCAGCTGTTTTGTGAAAGAGGAAGACGGAAACTTAAATGGCTACCATTTAGTGAATTCAGTTCTCACCATGACAGCTGTCAACCTCTTAGCACAAAACACCTGAACAAAGCCAACAATGGGTGAATACAGCCCCCAAAGATTCAATTATCACCATAGCTTTCAACCTATTAGCAAAAAACACCCAGACAAAGCCAGTAATGGGGGAATATAGCCCCCAAACATATTCAGTGAATTCAGTTCTAACCATAGCTCTCAACCTTAGCACAAAACCTGGATGAAGCCAATAATGGGGGAATACAGTCCCAAAAATAGGCACAACTTTCAAATATCCATATTATACACAGAGAAAATCGCTAGAATAAAAGCTTTTGTGTTACCATGCACTTTCTGAAGAATATGAAGTCTGATATTCAAATGTGTGTCATTTTTAACATTTGTTAACCAGGAAAGTCTGACTTGGAACAAAAGCTCATTTTTAGCAGAGACCCAGGGAGAAACACTCCAGACAGACACATGTCTTTGTAAGATGGGAGGACACAAGAGGAAACAAAAACAGGGAGGGCATATAGACTCCACACAGAAGGTAAGGTGCCCCAGCCAAGAATCAAACTAGAGAACATGTAGCGGTTAGGCAACAATGCTACCACTGCTCCAATGCACTACTGGCTTTGCAAGGACACAAAAATACAGAAACCACAGATTTTATGAGGAACAGTCAGAACAAGTATGAGGGAAAAATCTGCATCATTTTTACAAATGGTGGTGGGTAGGGAATTCAGGTTCTTCCCACCTGGGCCCAAGGTGCAGGATTCAAGCCTTATTCTCTACCCACCACCATGTAGTACAAACCCCAGTTACAACTGCATAGACTTCTGGGATCTCTGCTCTTGAATGTTTCCTAATCCAGACTGCTGCTGAGACAGTCTGTGCATGCTCCAATCTGTCTCAGAAGCAGTCCAGATATTGGAAATGCTGCTAGTGCGTATGCGCAGGTTCGTTATTTGTGATCTTTTTTTATTTTCTTCTTTTCTATTTTCTTTTCTTTTTTATGGCTGGGGGGCTGCAGTCCAGCAGTCCAATAGCACGGGCCGCCCCTGTCCCACACACACACAACACATATGTACATAGCATAGCCGTTGCTGTCCTTCGTGCAGACAAGTGGCTACAGCAATTACACACATGCACATGGAAGGTAGGTCCATGGCTGTTGAATGCTAACAGTACATAAGGTGTGATAGCAATGTTGACTGATTTAACATTCCATCTGTACTGGTTACCCATGATGACTATAATATTATACAACAGTCCATGTGTCATGTATGTCATCACACATGTCCACCAATTGCAATGCCTACAAACATGGCTAAATGACAGGAATGTAGGACCTACAAACATGCACATGTAGTGGTGTGCATTCAGCTACCATGCCTGTGCAGTAGCTGATGTTTGCAGTTGATCTGTGTCTTACTACAACATGCAGTTGCATTGCAGCCCCATGATTGACACCTGTATATGGTGAAATACTGACAGTATGGTAAGATGTACATCAGGTATGGATGGATGTGTGTACATAAAGTGGTGGGCCAAATTTGAAGATGGATGTTTGCTGAAGACAGCTCACAGGTGTGTCACAAGCCATCCTACCATAACATGTGCAAACACTAAGCTATGTTTCTGTTAATTGAAGGTGAAGACATACAGCCTACACAACGGTCAGGGTATCACTGACTGTAAATCACTTGACACCTGTAACACTGAAGACCTCCCGTGTGCATATAGCAGCACAATTGCCAAAGGTAGCGTCGGTACACATTGTAATGCAGGCAATACTGCTGCATGTCTGTTATACATATCATAAGATAGCAGGTGTTTGATTCACAGTACTACCATGTGTGTTTGCTTGTGTGTCCATACATGCCACGTATGGTGGGGAATACATTCCAATTGTTACACACCCCTGTACACTGTTGTAGAGATATGTACATACTGCAGTGTAGAAAGCAAGACATAGGCAGGGGTGGTGTGTGTATCACACACATGTGAGCTATCTGTATGTGCATGACATAGGTGCATTCAGTTCTGGACTCCACAGTGTGTGTGTGTGTGTATGTATGTATGGCTGTCTGGTCCATGGAGTGAGGATGTATGCTACCATAGTGAACAGATAGGACCCCTAACCCCTCCAGGTGATGCAATCTATTACCCTGTTGATGCCGTCGGTCTTAGGCATTACTGACTACCTGTACATGTTCATTCTCTGTGTCGCATCATGTGGGTGCGCAGTACTGTAATGGTGATTACCACATAGGCAGGGGTCCTCACCTCAAAACTATCAAGTGTGTGTGTGTGTGTGTTACGGTGTCATTGACCCTGTGAGTGTGGGCATGTTACTGTGTCTGAATGCATGTGTGTGAATACATGTGTGTGTGTGTGTGTGTGGGGGTGTGTGTGTGTGCGTGTGTGTGTGTGTGTGTGTGTGTGTGTGTGTGTGTGTGTGTGTGTGTGTGTAATTGTGTGTTCTCATCCTGTAATGTGAATGTGTATTACTGCTACATAGTGAGGCCTCATGCTATCAACTGGCCTCTACCCTTGATATCAGCTAGACCCCTATGTAAACTCCCCACGCCATGTAACTGTACCTGTGATGTCACCCGGTATGGATGTCACATCTCTAGCCACTATAGCTTAGTACACAGCTCACATGCTCCTGGATCAGTAGATGTGTAGACATCTTTGGAATGTCAGCCTTTCTAACAGTGAGGTTGAAGCTACGTATAGCATGCTGGTATTGCCATACATGCCTGTAAATAGTCCACATTTACACATGGGAAACTGCAAACACTGGTACTTAATGGCACATGCAATTAGACATTAAGGAGGGAAGCAGGGCATCATTACCAACATGCTGTTACTGTTGTTACCAAGACACATACTGTGAACATAAAACAATGCGTTCTAAACCTGTACTACATTGTATGTCTGCTGCATGTCAACAGTACACAACAATTGTAATACACACTTATCTCCCTATCCTGTTCACCCTGTGCATCAGACCATATGAGCATGTCCCTGCACCAATGGTGTGGATGACAGAGAAGCGGCACAGGCATCATCATATGCACAGGGTGATAATGTTTGCCAGGGGCCTAGGCTGCACCAGTGGATGACATCATGTGTGTGGGTTAGGGCCTGTGATCTAATTGGCCATGTGTGGTTGTTATGCATGTGAGTGTTGCGGTGCCCTACAGATGTTTCTGGTGTGTGTGTGTATGGGTGCACACAGCTCTTCCATGTGTCTAGCCTACACAGGGGTATTATTGACAGCTCCAGACTGTACAGACCAGGATTTACAGCTCACGGTGTTCGGTCACAACCACATGACATGTGCCTGCTAGGGGTTGCACGGGCACTACCAGGCAGAGGTACAGATTGGGTACTGCCCGATGACACATGTCCACTGGAACCATGTCCCCATTGGGACCATCCAGGGCCACCTCCACGTGGCCTGCTGTGTCCTGATGTGGACAGTGCAAAACCAGCTGCACTGCTGCTGCTACCGCCACTATGGGAGCGGGCACGTGAGGTAGCTCGTTCATGTAGACCTGCACCAGGTGGTGTAGCTGGCCTACGTCCACGTGCTCTACACCTCACTCCTACCAGATGTTGCAGCACAGACAGCTCATGCTCGCGGATTGTCATACCACGGTCAAGGATTCCAACCATGTCACCCAATTGTCTGTCCAAAACTTCAGCAATCTGCTGTTGAGCATTTGCCAATGCCTAGATGTTGTCATTTAAAGAACAGATAGCAGTCCTCTGAAGCCTCTGCCCTTCTCTGTTCTGCTGTTCAGCACATGCCTGTGCCGCCATTACTGTCTGAAACATGCGTCTGGTGACACCAGCTGCTGCGCTCTATCCTGCAGGGGCATGTTGGCCAGAGGTCCTCCTATGAGCAGCACTGGTCACATACCTGTGTGGCACATCTGCAGTCATTTGACTGACACCATGGTGTGAATACACACCTTCCATAGCCACCACACGTTCCTGCTCCGAGCTACCACACGCTAACTGTCCTTCCTCTATGGCCACTGGTGATGGGGTATGTGTTGGCATGAGAACTGTGTGCAGGGAAGAGGGGGGATATAGGTGGAATGGCAACCAGTGGCACAGATTCAGCCCCTGACAACCCTGCCTGTGCCTCAAGCATATGTTCATCATTGCTGATAGAGTCTATGGGGACACTAACATCAGATAGACCGCAGGAGAGTAACGCACCTACATCACCTGTGAAAGCAAACAAAGACTCTGCATTACAATAGAGACACACACAGACACACACACACACAGACACACACACAAAGACACACACACACCATGCATGTTATTTGACAGAAGGCATGCAACATGCATGTGATACAGCAGACAGCATGCAGCTCAGACATTAATAGTTATCATACATCCCTGGGTTGCACACAACAGCAAGCATGTGTCATAGCAGAAGCCATGCATTTCACACAATCATGGTAGTAAGCATGCATCCCTGTGTTACACCATATGGACCAGCACAGGTTAACAGTGCACATGGCTGATGTGAGGCATATGACCTTGACATTAGCATGTAGTACGACATGTAATCTACTGATGTGTGCATTGACATGCATACATGTTTGACACAATGGTGTCCTGACACATGTACAGCGGTGTAATGGTGTCACATTGCAGTATTGTCTGTACGCCCTACAGATAAAAATGCACTTTTAGCAGATGTGCATGACCAATGAAGGGTATTATGAGGCATCTATATTGCTATACAGTGTAAAGAACTGACACAGTGCCATTGCATGGAATCATGAGGCATCTCTATTGCTATACAGTATGGATTACACACACAGTGCATAGCCATGACTGTGTGCATACACAATACATACATACTGTGGATTGTGACCCATGTTGCTGAGGTGTATACACACTAAACCATGATGTGTCATGTGTGACAGGTCACCAAAGGACATACGGATGACACCCCTGCACAACTGCTAACATTTCTTAGCTGCCTGGCAACCATATCCACACATGGCAGACTTGCCAATACACCATGTCTCACATGACATTTGTGTACCACACACACGAGATGCACGGCTGTCAGTGATGTCCAACAGCAGCAAGGGAAATGTACTGTATCCGTGGCCTGATGTGGTTGTCTGTGTATGTATGTGAATGCTATACAGGTGACTACTGTCATGCTGTGACACAGTCATGATGTTCAACACATCTTATGTGGTCGAATTAAATGACGCCTCCATAAGCTGTGCACAGGTTTGTAGGATGTCCAGTGTTCCACATCTGCAATATAACCATTCAACAAAGGCTATAATTGGACCATGTGTAGCTAATGTACAACAGGGTGTACACACAAACACATCACATCTACTGTGTGTTGCTACATGTCTCTGGCCATCCTCCATGGCCATGTGTGAACATGTGTTGGCCAAATGGTTGTGATGGCCATCTATCTCACATGTCTTTGTTGTCCCATATAACATACACCCATAGATGTCAGATACTCCACTGCCCACAGGGTTATGCAGACAATGGATTGTATGTTTGGTATGTGGGGTATGTTTTATGGGATAGTGAGACAATGTTGCAGCCGGACCAGTACATGTCATGGACATGTCAGATGGCACATCACAATGTGTAAACTCATTGCAGGGGCATATTCCACAATGGTGAATCCCATGGGCTGCCCATACTCCAGCTCACTGTGTAGTACTGTTTGCATATCCCATATGTGTAGTTCTGATGTATAGTACATATTACTTCATTGAACAACACCTCCACCGTTGTATGAACAGCTGTCCACACATCTAGCAATGTCAGTTTCTGTGGTTTCATGTTGGTGTTTCATTTAGTTTGTAAGTATTGCACATGGTTAGCCAGTATGATTGATTAAAGATGCGATCTGTATATCGTGACTGGACCATACATTATGTGTACATGTGTTAACTGGCCACATGGCGAATAGATCTGTGCATTAACATGCATGATACTTATAACTGTCTCACCTGCAATGGCCTGCTGTCTCTGTGGAACACCAGAGGTACCTATATAGGGGTGACACAGCAGTATGATCATTATCAATGACTGTATGACAGCTACAGGGTGCAATGTGCATGTTAACACATTTGCCAGTACAATAGGATATACTATGGAGTATGCACATGTGTGCATACACAGGGTAGCATACTATAGTATGCGGCATGTGTGCAAACTTACCTTGCATATGATGTTACATTACATATTGTACAGTGACACATGCAACTAAATGGGATATAAAAGTTATATGTGCAGTAGTGACTTACCAGGCAACTCCAGGCTCAGTGGTTGGGAGACACCCACCTCCACAATGGCAGCTAGGGTTTGTGGATGCTGTTCTGATGGTGTCCCCAGGTTAGCCAGTAGCTCCTCGGTACATGTGAGTGGGGGCTGGGTTGGTGGCCCACCACATGTTGCACCTTGTTCCCTGGCGATTGCATTTGCATGCTGTTTCGCATGTCTGATCAGGTCCATGCAGTGTCTATGCACCTGCTAGTATGTGCAGTTATGGCCACCCACATCATTAACCCTCCTGCGAAGTTCCTGCCAAAGGTCATCACGCTGCTGTGCATGCTGCGGCACATGGCTGAACAAGACCTCATAGTTATCTTGGAGGTAAGGTATGAGGGCCTCATCCTCCAAGCGGCTATAAGCTGGGAGTCTTGATAGAGGCATATCTGGAAGACATAATGATGGAGACAGGTCACAGTATCTCAGAGATGCACAGAGATACAGCTGCACATACATCTGTATTACATTTAGTACATATGACCAGTTGTCTTTGCAAATCTTCATGACACTGACACCACTGACATGTTTGTGTCACACACATGTGACACCCAATGGGGATTGGATATTATCACCATTTATGTGTGTCACCTGATTACATTGCTCATACTCCACGTGAATGCTGTCTTGATGTGGGCATGTCTGTTTGCCTGTACTGGTGTTCTTACCTATCAGCACATGCCTGGATGTGTCCACATTAATGCTGTTGACCTTGGTGCTGTGTATATGTCACATATCATCTCATGTACTCCCTTAACAGACATGAGCAGTGACAATGCAGACATGCACACGGAAACCTTTACATGCATGCGTTTTGCCATATACATCTACACAGCACTCTACAGCAGTTCAACATCCTGCCACGTATTGCCTGTGTTGCACATGTGATACACATGGGACAATGGCTAGCCAGATGGTATTTCCAGGGATTGTTATCAACTATAGCATGTACGGCCAAGGTCATGTAGTAGTGTGTATGCCTTGGGCCATGCATGAGCATAGGACGTAAGGTTTTCTAGCTGCATCAGACAGCCATGTTCCCACTGCCAGGTGAATAAGTGCCACGTAACTGATCCAGACGGTTAATAATACATCTACCATGCGGTCATCACACCATGTCTGACAGAGATGAAATGTGCGGCTTTGCTGGACAGGGTTGCATAGTATGGCAGGAGTATGTAACGTGTATGGCACAAGGATCTGTCCAGCATGTGGTGATCCTTGTACTAGGAAGGTGGCTGTCCATGACGTATGTATTTCAGATCAGGATATGTACATGTAGCATGTCCAACATCACAGTGTTGGACATGTCTTTATGCAGGGTAGGCAGCGTGCTGCATAGTGGAGATGAGGATTGTGAAGGCTGGTGTCGCCCATCCAAGCATGGGCAATACCCCTTAAAGGTGATATGTGATCCGATATTGGTCACTTGAGTGATGAGTATGGCTGTACAATGATCTCCATGCTCATGGATGGCACCCAGTCATGACTAGGGTTGCCTCTTATGACTACCTAATAGGCTTGGTGACGTCACTAGCTCAGCGAGGTAAACTGCACAGCACCATCCCTGACACACAGTGTCCATTATATTGACCACTGTCTAGGTGGTAGTTCATGGGTACAGGGTTATTAACCTAGCGGTGACAATGCAATATGCAGCTGTCAGATTGTGCACATATGTCACACACCTCACCCACAAAGCCCATTCTGTATGTTGTCCATAACACTGAGTCAGCTATTGCTCCTAGGTCATAGCCATTCACATACTTACATATGCAGATGCCTCCCATTTGTCTGTATGGTATGGGCTTCAATGAGGTGGAGTACAACAAATTAACCCTTTTTTACTGTAGCTGCCAGTTATGTGATATATACATACCACTCAGACACCTTTTGTAGTGTTGGTTCTGTCAACAGGCCACTGGCAGAACACTCCTGTAACATACAAAGGTACATCTAGTATACTGAGTGTAGGTGGAACACAGTATGGGTGATGATGTCCTATGACTTGTAACAGGTATGATATGCAGTGTGAAATCATCCGTACTGTCATCTACATCTGTACTGCTAACAACATATACGTTGATTAAGGTTCATGGACTTTCAGACCAGACTCAGCAGGGTAATAGTGCAGTGCCTCCCATTATGAGTGGTGTCTCCACTTTGTGGGTTGTGATAACTGTTGGTGTGCACCATTCAGTGTTTTCACAGACTGACATGAAGCTATGTTTTACATGATGTGTATGTGTAGAGCAAACTGTTTTGCCACATGTGTATGATACAACCAGGGATGTGGACAGGTCACATGCAGCCTGAGTGCACCTTGTACCATCATAGTTATGGTTACAGGGGCTCTGTAGTGTTCATGGATATGTGATTGTGTACCTGTTGGGGGGGCAGTGAGTTTATGTTATCCGACACCCTATCTGTATTGCTTATTCATGCTCAGCACTTGTTCAGAACATGTAAGCACTTCATGAGCTACTAATTACTATAGCACTCAATCCTACTCATTTCCTACAGGTAAACACTGTTTGTACTTACATTTTTAGCTCGCTTAGAGTAAAACAGCTGTTGTACACACTTACCTCACATATCTAGTGAGAAATAGTTAAATATTCAGGCATGTCCAAGTGTCAATTCCCAGTGTTATTGCCTGTCTATATGATGAATATGGGCATCATGAGGCAATATAGAAATTCTCTTGTGTACACAGTCAATACTCCCCTCCTAACATACAACACTACAACCTGTGGGAGATGTACATATGTAGCCATACTGGAGGTAATGCTTTCTCCAACCCAGACTGAACCTGACAATCATGTGGGGGTGTTAAACGTTTGCACCATACCACACTCATCACATAGTCTCACTAGATCTCCACCACCACAGGCCACACATAGTAAGACTACAACATTTGCGGAGCCTCTCAATACTACTTTGTGTAGGTAACAGAGGACTCCGAAGCAGAAATGCAGGCAGCCCCCATCACCCAACACAATACCAATTACTTATAGCCCACAGACTCAAGTGTGCCCATCAACAACAGCCACTAGGGTGATATAACATACCCAACACACTAGTCATAGATTACATTATAGGCGGTCACACTGATGACCTACTCAGCAGGCTACACAAGGTAATAGTCACTTTCAGATGGCTGTTGGGTAACAGGATCAGCAACATAACCTATGCACTCAGGTCACTCCTCAACAGGTACAATATGACTGTCTTTCTCCATGTTAGTGTGAATGCCCTGAGATGTTACTTCCTGGACTACATGTACAGAGACATGCAATAGCTCTCTGACCTTGTAGCCCAGGCAGGTATCGCCCTAGCCCTGAGAAGCATTCTGCATTCATCCAGACTGATAACGCAGTACGACGACTGAATTATTCACTTCAACAGTTGGCTATGCTTCTGGTGTCATTCCAAGGGTATCCAGTATCTGTCTGCTTTGAATAACATAGTCAACAGAACACAATGCTTTGGCACAAATGACCTGCACCTGTCGGCCCTGGGATTACGGATAACATCTAAGGCTCTTGCTGTTCCTATAGTGCCTGTTTTAGGCACGGTTCAAATAACATATTCACCACCATAACAGGAACAGGCAAGCAAAACCTTAGGGTAATGTTACTCAATGCTTGACATCTTCATCTGAAATGCACTCACCCGAGGCACTCCTTGTAATGGACCATTTCAATATCTCTGCAGTGACTGGGACCTGCTTCTAGGCTCCTGAGAGCACCCCTGCACTAACAGGCTATTACTCAGACCACACCTTTCAGTCACGTAACCAGGACCGGAACATCCACAACGGAGGTGTCTCCATATTTCCCAAGGATATACACACCTCCAGGCTGGTTGCTTAGCACAATGCAACAGAGGTAATCCAAGTGCAACTAACTGTGGCCATAACTGATATACAAATTGTAGCTTGCTACAGATTCCACACCATACCCCACGATTAACGGCCCTCACTTCTTGGTGTACTGGAAAGTAGGGTTCAAACAGGAACTACTGATGTGCAACTGACACTACCCCACACTTAACTGGGATACCTACTCATGTACCGACACATTAGGCCAGCACTTTCTGGGATTCATAACCTCCAATCGGCTGGATCAACCTATCCACACCACCACCAGGGCCAACAATATCCTAGACCTGGACATTACCAACATGTGTGACTGGTGTTCCACGCCTGGGGTTATCAACTCGTTGGTCAGATCTGAACGTATGCTAATCACCCTTGTTATTCACATCCCGACACCACACCCTTCACGGTAAACACAGTACAATATTTCTATAAAGCCAACTTCAGGCTTCTTATGACAGCAGTAGTAAATGTCATGACACCCGTGCAGATGGACAATATAGTTACAAACGCTGAATCATACACAACTGCACTTAATTAGCACTTACACGACTGCATGGATCATGCTATCCCAAACAGAGCCATGACGGTACCCATCAGAAAATGGACGCCACTCTGGGGGTCCACTGCCATGGACATAATGTACAACAGAAGGAGGAGACTGTTGCAAAGTAGAGTACAATCCCATAGATGGGGTAGCTCCCTGGTCAGCCTCAGTAGAAATCTGAGATCCCTTATCACATCCTCCAAAGCTAGCTACGTAAACATTACTGTGACTCATTCCAAGGACTACCACAAAGCATTCTGGAAGTATGTCACTACTCTCGATGGCGATACCCACATCTGCTCTGACATACAGCAGTTAGGCATGAACATTACAGAACCGACTGATACTGGCAACATCCTGGCAGATAGGTTCAGTGCTAACTTTACACACCTCTCACACCCTAAAGGGCCCAAATCTATACAGGAACAATACAGAGTCCCTGCATTCACACCTACGCAGTTCCAAGCTGCACTCTCTAAAGCCAGGAACACAGAATCCATGTGACAGTACAACATCTCAGGCTGCGATTTACACAAACTTCAGAACGAAATGGTGCCCCACTTGGGCACCAAATTCACTAATAGCCTTGTATCAGGTATTGTGGCCCCTGAATGGTGCACAGCAACAGTTATCACACTCCACAAAGGTGGCGCCACAATGGACCAGAGGAACTATTGCCCTATATGCCTGACTAAACTGTTCTGCAAGGCTATGGAGCACATAATCATGGATCTCATTCACAGAGACATTGGTGGCCTCCAAACCTTTGATACCACCCAGTTTGGATTTGTTAGGGTCAGATCATGACTCCTAAACCTGGTGGAGTCCTTTGAGACATTTACCAAGGTAGTAGATGAGGGTAAGGAGGTCCACACAGCCTACCTTGTCCTCTCAATGGCTTTCAACACCATTCCCCATTCTGGTATTGTCAACGTACACATCCACCTGCACATCAACCCCTACATCATGAGATGTTATGCAAAATGGCTCACGGACAGGACCCACACAGTGAGGGTAGCATACCCTAGTTCCTACTGTAAATCAGTTACAATTGGCATACCCCAGTCCTCGGTCATAGGGCCCCTCATGTTCGGTATGTGCTTCTCTAAGGTACAGGCTAGCACAGAAAGACTTACCCTGAATAGGTTTGCAGACAACTGCAAACTAGGGGCCATGATTGATTCACCAGCTGATACAGACACCCTCCATAAGGGTGTCACTGTAACAGATACCTGGTGTCAATAACAGCCTTAAGCAGCATTCTGCCGTCACCCAGAATGATGCCTCAATACAAACAGAAAATTATTGACTTTAAGAATTGGCTTAGTTTCTGGTGTCATTCCAGGGTGATCCAGTACCTGACAGCCTGGGAAGATATGATCTGCAGACCATGATCCTTTGCCAGAGATGGCCTGTATCTGTCTCACCTGAGCTTCAGGCTTCTAACAAAGGGTCTTGCCTCCCCTATAGTGCCTTTTTTAGGAAGAGTGGTGAGGTTAAAACTACCAACATAAAAATTTCAACAAAACACAAATTAAAGGTCATGCTGCTAAACGCTAGGATTCTAAATAGGAAACTGCACTCATTGCAAGCATTCCTAACCTTGAAAAATGCTGACATCTGTGCAATCACAGACACCTGGTTCAAAGCTGCGGAGAGCACCCCACCCTTACCTGGTTATTCATGCTATTATACATTCAGACCCCAAACTGTGGGCAGTAAAGCCATAGGAGGTGGAGTTTCAATATACATTAAAGACATACACACCTCCAGGCTGGTCAAGCAATATGACATACAGGAGACACTCCAGGTGCAGTTAACCATTGACAAGACCCCTATTCAAATCATAGCTAGCTACCGGCCCCCAAATCTGACTCAAGATGCCCAATCCGCCTATTTGGAGTTGTTCAACTGTATCAAGATTCAACCCTTTACCCTGATCTTGGATGACTTTAACTTCCCAAACATAGACTGGAAGAACTACTCATGCCATAACACAAATGCCTAGAGATTCCTTGATTTTGTCAATGCAAATGCCTTGGAACAGCCAGTCAATACCCCCAAAAGGGGTAGTAATATCTTGGACTTGGTATTAACCAGCATGAGTAACCACTGCGGCATCCCTATAGTATCATCCTCCCTGGTAAGATCCAACCACAAAGCAGTCACTTTTGAAGTCACCATCTCTCCCATCACCCCTCTAGCAATGATCAGACATAAAAACTTCTCCATAGGTGATTACAGCCTTCTGAGGGATGGTATAAACAGCTACAAAGCCCCCACCTTCAATAGGAACTGGCACCAATATCCAAAACTACACCAAAGCATGATACAAGCATTTATATAGATGCATGGAATCAGGAATACCTGACAGGACTTAATCATCCTCCATAAGGAAGAGTAAACCTGTCTGTTGGACATCTGCAATAAATAAACTCTACAACAAAAGGAAAAAAATGCTGTCAAAGACCAAGAAGGACCAGGTGCCCAAATGGAAGCAATGTCTCCTTAGCCTGAACAAGAGAATAAGAGCACTAGTGAAGTCCTCCAAAGCAAACTTTGAGTCCAAATTGGCCACATTTACTACAGACAATCATAAGGCCTTCTTCACATATGTTTGCAACCTCAAATAAAATACCCAGATCTGTTCAGACCTGGTAGTCAACGACACCACATATACAAAGGCCATAGATATAGCAAAATTGCTGGCTGACAGATTCAGCAAAAACTTTTCTCATCTGTCCCCTCATCAGTAAATCAGGACATCCACAGTACCTGCCCCCTTCCCCTTGTATCTAGGGAACAGGTCATTACTGCTCTCTCAAAGGCAAAAAATACTACCTCCATGGGACCCGATAACATCCCAGGCTGCATCCTACATGAAGTGCGGCAGAAACCTACAGCACCAATAGCACCCTATTCAACCAAAGCCTGAGTACTGGCTTCAGTCCAACTGAGTGGAGGACAGCCACTGTCATCCCTTTACACAAAGGTAGAGTGTCCACTGATCAGGGAAATTATAGACCCATCAGCCTAACTAGCCTGACCTGCAAGGCCATGGAATGGATTATCATGGACCTCATTAACAAGAACATTGGCAGCCTCCAAACACTTGATCCCACACAGTTTGGCTTCATCAAGGGGAGGTCATGTCTGCTAAATTTGGTCGACTTCTTTGAGAAAGTCACCAAAGCCATGGATGAGGGGAAGATGGTGCACATCCCCTACCTTGACCTGGCCAAAGCTTTTGACACTATTCCCACTCGAGCATAATAGAGAAACTCTCTCAACTAGGCATCAATCCATGTATTACCAGATGGGTAACAAACTGGCTCACTGATAGAACCCACATAGTCAAAATAGGGGAAGCTGCCTCAAGCAGTAGACCTGTAATAAAAGGAGTACCCCAGGGTTCAATCTCAAGGCCTTTGTTATTTGTGATATACTTTTCTGAGGTGCAGGCCAAAATCAGTGGGCTATGGCTGACTAAGTTTTCAGATGACTGCAAGCTGGGTGCTGTCATTAACTCCCCTAGTGATGTGGACATCCTCCAAGAGAATCTCACTAAGACAAATGACTGGTGCCACAAACATAGCCTCAGGCTGAATACCAAAACATGCATCATCATCATCCCCTTTGTGGAAGAGTGATATCCCCACAAATTATCACATTCATAACAATGTCCTAAGCACTCAATCAGTCATGAGGGATTTGGGCACCCAGGTTGATAGCAACCTGACTTTTGACCACCATGTTGCTTCCATTGTACGGAAAGCCTTAGACATGGCCCACCTCATAAGTAATGGTATCTCATCCAGGGACAAGGAGGTCATAACATCCCTGTATTCTTTCCATATAAGGCCCATTATTGAGTACAACATCCCTTTCAACATGTACCTCACAAAGCACATGCAGCAGCTGGAGAGCACAAAGGTTCCTTACTAGGAAAATCCATTGCCTCAAACATCTGCCATACACAGATAAGCTACAAGCCATATCCCTCTAATCAATTTCATACAGACTCCTCAGAGGCGACCTCTGTCTGGCATACAAGGTTATCACAGACCCCACCTTGATGGGACTGCTGCTTATCTTCAAGTCAAGCTCCACTCGGGTAACCCGCACATGTAGCCTTAACCTGGTCTGTCACATCAACAAGACTGGTTGGCGGGATAGATTTGTGTGTCAGAGACTCCCCCATCTATGGAATAGACTCCATCTCCACATCAAGCAGAGTAACTCTTTACCCCTTTTTAAGTGCAACCTGGATAACTGGATGGGAAACAGAAAATATACTCCTGGGATTCCACCCATGTCCCTGCTGGACAAGGGCATTGGGGCGCTGATTTTTCTAAACATGGGCTAAACCCTTGGCTAGGCTTATAAGGGCCTCAGGGCCAATAGCCTAGTAATCTCCTATGATCCTATGATAAATGGGAATCACCTGAATTATGATACATTTCAGACCCATTACCCTGCTAAAGGTCAAATGTTCTGACCTTTATGTGATGAGAAGAAGCCAGAAAGACTATAAATGGAGCAACAAGATAAGTCAAATGGTGTTTCAGAAGGACAGAGTTTAGAATATCCCTGAAGCCAAGAGTGATGATAAATGATGTCCTTTTATGTTATGCCTTGAAGAACTGTTTTATTAATTTATTGTAAATACTATTGGAATGAATAATAAGACTCAATGTTTCATAAGTGCTATTTTGTTTTGCAATATAGAAAGACTGTGGTAGAAGACATTTTGTTTTGTCATTCTCGTTTATTTGTCAAGAAGCTGATCTTTTCATTATATCTGTAAATAAATGTGCTTGTGATGGGATATCTGTTGTTAGCAGAGTTTAAATCACTGAATTACAAACTCTATGTTCATGTTTTGTATTACGGATAGGTATTAACCTGCTTGTGTTTATTACTCTTTTCAGGATTGCAGGGCAAGTGTTGCCCTCCAGGATGGGACTTTCTTAGCCCCAGCTGTTACTATTTTGCAACAAGTGCTGAAAATTGGCGTAGTGCACAAACTCGTTGTAAACATTTGTTCTCAGATTTAGTGGTGATCAAAAGTGCAGAGGAACAGGTGAGAGAAGCAACATTTTGTCATATGCTTAATCAGTCTGTACATTTTTTTCATTTAGTCAGGCTATGAAACTGCCATTTCTACATAAAAGTTTAAAGTGCATCTATGCCAACTTTAAAAAGATAACCAAAATAATTACAGAGGGGAATGTATAGAGTGTATATCACAATATCAAAATGTGATAACATTGAATGCCAGAACATTAAACTGGTAACTGTGAAAACCTAAAACTCTGAAAGCTGAGAACAGCGAATTCTTTCCCAGGGAAAGAATTAGGTGGGCCGTTTCCATGGCTTTGCTATTTCCTCCACTGTGGTGCGATCTCAAAGTTAGTATATTTAAGTAGGGGGGTGGAGGGAACTGCCCCCCTCGTTGGGGGGTGTGGGGGGCAAAGCCCCCCACATTAGACATAGTTTGCAGTGTTTGTGTGTTTTGTGGTTTGTGCTGAAACAGCAAGTTTTTTCCCAGGGAAAAAAATCGCTGTTTTCAGCTTTCGGAGTTTTAGGTTTTCGTGGTTACCAGATTGATGTTCTGGCGTTCGATGTTATCACGTTTCAATCTTCTGATATGAACCCGAATGTATAGATAGATAGATAGATAGATAGATAGATAGATAATATTTTAGCCCAGTGGAACAATCATATTAAAAAAGGACACCAGCAAGTGCATGGAACTTTAACATCTTATAATAGGATCACAGGAGATTACTAGGCTATTGACCCAGAGGTCATTTTAAACCTACCTATTTCATCCCAATATAATACCACAGAAATGCTAGTCAATACCCAAGACTACATTTAGTGATGACTACCCATGTCCAGGTGGATTGTGGGCTCCATTCCTAGTAAGAATTTGTGGGGCCCCATCCACTCATCCAGGTTCCTCTTGAACAGTGTCATAGAGGTGCTCTGTTTCACATGAATTGGTAGCCTGTTCCAAAGACATGGCAGTCACTGGGCGATAAATCTGTCCCACCAGCATGCCCTATTTAAGTCATAGGCCATATTTAGGTACCTGGAACAGGTAGCCCTATTATGGATATGCAGCAATTTCATTAGGTTTGGGCCTTGGATTGCTCTGTAGGCCAAGTCTCCTCTAAGAAGCCTATACAATACATTGTATAGTGACAGGGACTTCAGTCAGTCTGTGTAAGGCACATGCTGGCGCTTCTTAATCTTTTTTGTTAGAAACCTCTAAGGTCTCTCTAATTTTTACAGATTCTTAATAGGGTACATGCCAAACAGGGTGTTATACTCAATTATGGGCCATATAAGTTCCTAGTATAGGGGGTTATACCTTCTTCTGCTCTCCAGGTGATGCTTTTACGAATCAAGTGTGCTATGTAGAAATCTTTCCTTTTTACAGTAGACACATGGTGGTCAAAGTTAAGTTTGCGGTCAACTTGTGATCCCAGGTCCCCTACCACTTCAGGGGTACTTAGGGTACTATTATTGATTTGATTGTGTGAGAGGACATTATTTGCACTGAAGGGATCGATGATGCATTTCTTTGCATTCATTTTGAGACCATGACTTATACACCAGTCATTGGCCTGCGTGAGACCCTCTTGGAGTATAGTGACATCATTTGGGGATTCAGTGATTGCACCTAGTTAGCAGTTGTCTGCAAACCTGGTCAGCCACAACCCCTTAGTTTTGACCTGAACTTCTCAGAAGCATATACCAAACAGTAGGGGGCCCAGCACTGACCCCTGTGGCACCCCACTGGTAAGAGGTCTGCTGGCTGATGTGGAGTCACCCATTTTTATAGTGTGTGTCTGGTTTGTGAGCCACCATCTTACAATGATGGAATCATGCAGGACACAAACAGAAAGACAAGACTTTACCTTAACAACAACGTAGTATTGTTTTATTAAATATAAGAGAGAAAACTTACATAGAAAAAAGTATACAAAATAAATGAACTCACATATTATAACCACTCATTATAATTTCAAAGAGCCCTGGTAGTTCAAAGCACCCTGGTGGTGCTCATAGGAGACCAAGATATTTCTCCATTTCCTTTGAAGAGAACACAGGGGTTGTTTGCTGGAAGACTCATATCAGGGCCCTGGGTATATGGTGGATGCCTGTTCTTGTCTGAACAGGAGAGATACTGAAGCCAGTGACATCACATATGTTGCCTATTTGGTAGTGTATATCTGCTGCCTTCAGCAGGTAGCCATTTTACTGTTTTTTTCTATGTACATCTCGGCTGCACAGTGTTTAGCAGCAGCAGTAAGGTGATTTGGCTCAGCAGGTAATGGGCTTGCCCTTCAGGTATGGCAGCACTTAAGGACTGGGTCTGTTCCTAGAGGAGGTACTCACCATCCCTTTACATGAAACATAGTACCCTGCATCATTTGGGGGAGGTACAAGCCCTGCTTCTATGTGTACGAGACCTAGGTGTGGCCCAGTCTGACTCACTCTAAGGTACATGCATACCAAAAACAGGTAATTTATATTGTGAATTGGACATCAGCAATCTGTGCTCATGCACACACACACACACACACACACACACACATATATATATATATATATGTATATATATATATATATATATATATATATATATATATATATATATATATATATATATATATATATATATATGTGCTACAGAATCCTGAAAGCCTAAAATCCTGAAAGTTCAAAATCCTGAAAACTCAAAATACTGAAACTCAAAATCCTGAAAACACACAGGATACCAACACTCACTATATTCCAGCACAAGTACATACAGAAACATATTACCCTTCAACTATATGCAGGGGCAAGCCCCTGCATTTCACCCTGCTACTTAAATATATTAACTCCGAGATTGCACTGCAATGCACTAAGTGCAATCTTGGAGTTGATATATTTAAGTAGCAGGGTGTGTGGGGGATGCAGCCCCCCACATGGGGGGCAGCAGGGGGGCTTGCCCCCCATTTTATACTTGGAGAAGAGAAATATGGTTTGTGTTTTATTTGTTTCTGTATGTACTTGTGCGGGAATATAGTAAGTGTATGTATCCTGTGTGTTTTCAGTATTTTGAGTTTTAAGTATTTTGAGTTTTCAGTATTTTGAACTTTCAAGATTTTGGTCTCAGGATTTTGGGCTTTCAGGATTCTGTAGTGCTCCCATATACATATACACACACACACACACACACACACACACACATATATATATATATATATATATATATATATATATATATATACATATATATATATATATATATATATATATATATATATATATATATATATATATATATATATATATACACACACACACATATATTATTATTATTATTATTATTATTATTATTATTATTATTATTATTTAACATTAGCTTACTGGGAAGGTCTGACTTTGAATGAGCCAATTTTCAGTGGAGTACCGGGGAGAAATGCTCCAGATGAATGTCTTTGTATTGTGGGATGAAACCAGAGCACCTGGAGGAAATCCACACTAATGCAGGCAAGACATGCAGACTCTGCACAGAAGGTTCCCTAGATGAGAATCGAACCAGAGAACCTCTTGCTGTGAGGTGACTGTCACAGATCTTCTTTCACACAATCCAGCCACCTCTTTGCTGGATGTCCTCACTTCCTCTTACGTTCTTCCTGTTTGTCCCAAAACATCTTCACCAGATTGTCTTCTCCTTTTCCACATGTGCCCAAACCATTGTAATCTGTTCTCTTTGATCTTTTCTGCAATTGGAGCTACTTTGGCCTCTGCTGCTATGTCCTCATTTCTTTGTCTGTCCCACAGTGTGGATCCTACCACCTTTCTCAGGCACTTCATTTCCATCACCTCTAGCTTCTTTAACTGTTCTGCCTTTACTGCTCATGTTTCTGTACCATACCATAGTACTGGTCGCACCACTGTCTTGTACACCTTACTTTTCAGCTTCTTTGGCATTCTTCTGTCATAGATGACACCTGATATTCTATACCAGTTGGCTGCAGCCCCTCTGATTCTAGATTTGATCTCTTCATTCAGACTACCCTTCTCCTCAATCACCACTCCCAGATACTTGAAGCTGTTTTCCTGTTCCACTATCTTCCCTTCTATCTCTATTCTCAGCTTATTCTGATTTCCCCAGTTTGTTGCCATTACCACCATCTTATCTGTTCTTAGTTTCATCCCATGTGCCTTCAGATTTCCATTCCATTCTTCTATCCTTTGCTGAAGTTCTAGCTCAGAGTCTGCCTGTACTGCCACTTTGTCTGCATACAGCAGCTTTGTTGATATGTCCCCTCCAACCTGTTTGCTAATGTAGTGCATCCCCAGTATGAACAGCAGTGGGCTCAGAGCTGAACCCTGATGTACATCCACTCCCACTGGGAACCCCTCTGTAAGGCCAAACACTGTTCATACTTGAGTCATTGGGTCCTTGTATATAGCCTGCAGTAATTCTACCAATGTTTCTGGGACTTCAAGCCACTGCAGTACTGCCCAGATCAGCTTTCTTGGGACCTTGTTATATGCTTTCTCCAAGTCTAGGAATGCCTAGATGGACTCTGTCCTCATCTCTATCTTCTTCTCAAGTATCTGTCTAAATTTAAATGTTGGGACAATTGTGCTGCATCCTGAAATGAATCCAAACTGCTTATCTCCCATCTTACATTTTGCTACTCTGCATATCCGTTTATCAATCACCCTCTCCAGAACTTTCATGCAATGTGATGGGAGTTTGATGCCTCTGTACTGCCCAGAGTTGTGGATGTCCCCTTTGGTCTTGTACACTGGCACGAGCATGCTTATTCTCCAGTCATCTGGGATATGCCTTTCTCTCCACACTGCAATTAGTATCCTCAGGAGCCATTTCTCCCTTATCTCAGCCAGCATCTTTATCATATCTGCAGTGACCTCATCTGAGCCTGCTGCTTTCCCTGATTTCATCTTCCTTAGTGCTATTCTTACTTCTTCTAGGGTGGGGTCCTCTTCTTCTCTCATCCTAGGCTATTTCTGTGGCAGTACAGCTTCTGTGGGTTTTGTTTTCATTCAGAAGCTGCTGGAAATATTCATTTCATCTGCCTTTGATGTCCCTTAGACTGGTGAGCAGGTTGTTGCTGGCATCCCTTATGAAAGGTGTCTGACTCTTTTTTATCTTTCTGTCTTTGCCTTGCAACCTGGTATAGTTTCTTTGTGCCCCTTACTGAGTCACTTTCCAGAAGTTGGTACAGTGCCTCCGATGCCCTATTCTTTGTTATTGCAACTTCTTTCTTAGCTTCTTTGTTAGCCAACCAGTAGACCTTCCTAGCCTGGTCAGTCATTTCTGTCTCCCACTTCTTCCTGCATTACTTCTTTCTTTTGATGACTCCCTGGACTTCTGCATTCCACCAGCAGCTTTCCTTATGTACCTTATTTCCACACCTGGCTCAACCGCACATTTTTTATGTAGTCCTAACATATGCTGTTCTTAAGTGCTGCCATTCTTGTCCATCTCCACCTATTTCTTCCTCTTCTTGGGGTGCTAGAGCCCCGAGTAATTCCTTGAACTGCTGTACTTTCTCTCCAGTTAACATCCAGGTATTCAGCCTGGTCTCTGTTGACCTTAGAACCTTCTCTGACCACTGCTTGCAGCTGATTGTGGCAACTAGTGGTTTATGCGGTGGGCCGACTGTTTCATAGGGATGACTTTGGAATCATGGATTCTACTCCATTGCCTTTTCCTTACTAGGAGGAAGTCTATCTGATTTACATGTTGACTACTCTTGTATGTGACCTTGTGACTGTCTCTCTTTCTGAACCATGTGTTGGCTACTATCAAGCCATTTGCCAGACAGAAGTCTAGAATGGCTTCTCTTTCTTTATTCCTGTTGCCCCACCCATGTGGATCCAGGCTGTCCTTATATCCTGTTCTGTCTGTCCCAATATGTGCATTTAAATCACCCATTATCAACACCGATTCATGTTGTCCTTCTTTATCTAGTAGGCCCTGCAACTGCTGTCTGAATGCACTCTTTTCCTCACTATCACAACCCTGATGTGGGGCATACGCTGAGATTATGAACACTACCCTATCATTACACCGGAGTCTGACTGCCATGAGTCTGTCATTAATTCTTATGATATCCCTTACTGCCTTCTGAAGCCTCTCTCTTACCACAATTCCTACACCATTTCTAGCCTGCCCTCCACCTGAGTACTAGACTCTGGATCCCAAGTCAAGTGGCTTTGCTGCACTGCCCTTCCATCTCATCTCTTGGATACATAGGCTGTCCAGCCTCCTCCGTATCATCATGTCATCCACTTCCAAGCTGCATCCTGTCAGTGAACCTACATTAAGCGTAGCAATTCTCAGTTCATGTTTGGCAGGTTGGTTGGTTTTATGTCCAGCTTTTGCTCAACAGAGCCATCCCAGAAAACCCCGGCTGGGCAAGTAGACACTGGCCAGCCTGTAGCTTATTTACCTATGGAAAGAAAGAAAAAAAACAGGCTCATATGAGGTCACAGCAGAGATGATCAAGGTTTTGGTTGAATTAGGGAAGAAATGGCTTCTGAGGGTACTCATACCAGTATGGAGTGAAATGCATACCCCAGATGACTAGAGAATAAGCATTCTAATTCCAGTGTACAATAATAAAGGGGCACACACTGGTCAGTAGGGGCACATATACCC
The DNA here is from genome assembly GCF_019279795.1 of Protopterus annectens. Taxonomy (NCBI): domain Eukaryota; kingdom Metazoa; phylum Chordata; order Ceratodontiformes; family Protopteridae; genus Protopterus; species Protopterus annectens. The sequence continues at coordinate 130,073,516 of NC_056741.1, forward strand.
CTCCCACCATTAGCAAGGGTCTCTGGCGTGGGTCAGAGTAGGCTGGGACCTCGACCCACTTATCACCGGTAACTACCCATGCCCATTTTTGGCAACATTAGTCAACATGACTGAAATCACCCAGAGCCATATTTTTTACACCATCGAGTGGCTAGCCCTGCCATGGCACTCAGTCTGTGATCTGTGTTCTCCTATATTGAGGACAATGCACATCCAGTAGATCCTCAAAGCGGTTGATCTGTACAACTCTTCCCCCTATAGGGCACCATGTAGAGTCAGTGTTGCTACCCACAGCTCCATTCATTGGTGAGTTTGAGATAGAAACACTCAGCACGTTTTTTGGACATGGGAGAAAACCACAGAGACACAGGGATAACATACAAACTCCAAACAGGCATTGGTCAGCTGTCAGGATCGAACCTTGTACCTTGTGCATGGGAAGGTGAAGACCTTAACCACTAAGCCATCTGGTATTTAAAATCTGTCATTATTTTTTGGGTCTTTGTCCCCCCATTATTTTAGGCTTTGTCCAGATTTATTTCACTAAAAGTATGAGAGGTATGGCTGCCTCATTGGTTCAGTGAGTAGTACACTTCCCTTTCATGGCTCATTGTGGGTAGGGTCAGGTTCTTTTCACACAGCTGGTGCTTTCCTACCATGTCCATGCAGCACATTCCTTATGTAATGGAGTGAGGGGGCACATAAGTTACAAAAGCAAGTTACTTGTGCTGCCATTTGTATTCTACACTGTTTGGTACTAAAGGGATGCACAAGCCAATGCATTTCTTTGTGCCGGTCCCAAGCCCGGATAAATGGGGAGGGTTGCGTCAGGAAGGGCATCCAGCATAAAAATTCTGCCACATAACTTATGGCGTGAAAATTTCATATTTCCATACCGGATTGGTCGAGGCCCAGGTTAACAACAACCGCCACCAGTACTGTTAGCCAACAGGGTGCTGGCGGAAATTGGGCTACTGTTGGCCAAAGGTGAAGAGGAGGGCAAAGGCATGCCCAAAGGCAGGAAGAGAGGAGGAAGGTTAGGAGTGTAGCAGTGAGGGTAGGAACTTTGAATGTTGGCAGTATGACTGGTATAGGAAGAGAGCTAGCTGATATGATGGAGAGAAGGAAGGTTGATATATTGTGTGTGCAAGAGACCAGATGGAAGGGAAGTAAGGCCAGGTGTTTAAGAAATGGGTTCAAATTGTTCTATCATGGTGTGGATGGCAAGAGAAATGGGGTAGGGGTTATACTAAAGCAACAATATGCCAAGAGTGTTTTAGACGTGAAGAGAGTGTCTGACAGAGTGATGTTTATGAAGCTCGAAATTGATGGTGTAATGATGAATGTTGTTAGTGCATATGCTCCACAAGTTGGGTGTGTGATGGATGAGAAAGAGAAATTTTGGAGTGAGTTGGATGAAGTTGTGGTGAGTGTACCCAAGGGTGAGAGACTAGTGATTGGAGCAGACTTTAATGGGCATGTTGGTGAAGTGAACCGAGAGGATGAGGAAGTGATGGGTAGGTATGGTGTTAAGGAGAGGAATGCAGAAGGTCAGATAATTGAGGATTTTCCAAAAAGGATGGACATGGCTGTGGTGAATATGTATTTTAAGAAGAGGGAGGAGCATAGGGTGATGTAGAAGAGTGGAGGAAGATGCACACAGGTGGATTATATCCTATGTAGGAGGGCCAGTCTGAAGGAGATTGGAGACTGTAAAGTGGTGGCAGGGGAAAGTGTAAGCAGCATAGAATGGTGGTCTGTAGGATGACATTGGTGATCAAGAAGAGGAGGAGGAGTGTGAAAGCAGTGCCAAGGATTAAATGGCGGAAGTTAAAAAAGGGTGATTGTGAAGTGGAGTTTAGGGAAGAGTTAAGATAGGCACTGGGAGGCAGTGGAGAGTTACCGAATAGCTGGGTAACTACAGCAGAACTAGTAAGGGAGACTGCTAGAAATGTGCTTGGTGTGACATCTGGACAGAGGAAGGAGGACAAGGAGACCTGGTGGTGGAATGAGGAAGTACAGGAGAGTATACAGAGGAAGAGGCTGGTGAAGAAGTGGGATTGTCAGAGAGATGAAGAAAGTAGACATGAGTATAAGGAGATGAGGCGCATGGCAAAGAGAGACATGGCGAAAGCTAAGGATAATGCGTATGGAGAGTTGTATGAGAGATTGGACACTAAAGAGGGAGAAAAGGACCTGTACCAACTGGCTAGACAGAGGGACAGAGCTGGGAAAGATGTGCAGCAAGTAAGGGTGATAAAGGATAGTGAGGGAAAGGTACTCACAAGAGAGGAGAGTGTGTTGAGTAGATGGAAAGAGTATTTTGAGAGGCTGATGAATAAAGAGAATGAGAGAGAGAGAAGGTTGGATGATGTGGGGATAGTGAATCAGGAAGTGAAACAGATTAGCAAGGAGGAAGAAAGGACAGCTATGAAGAGGATGAAGAATGGAAAGGCTGTTGGCTCAGATGACATCCCAATAGAAGCATGGAGGTGCTTAGGAGAAATGGCAATGGAATTTTTAACTAAATTGCTTAATAACATTTTGGAAAGTCAGAAGATGCCTGAGGAGTGGAGAAAAAGTGTTTTGGTACCTATCTTTAAGAATAAGGGTGATGTGCAGAGCTGCAGTTACTACAGAGGGATAAAACTGATCAGTCACAGTTTGAAGTTATGGGAGAGAGTAGTAGAAGCTAGGTTAAGAAGGGAGGTGATGATTAGTGATCAGCAGTATGGTTTCATGCCAGGAAAGAGCACTACAGATGCGATGTTTGCTCTGAGAGTGTTATTGGAGAAATACAGAGAAGGTCAGAAAAAGTTGCATTGTGTCTTTGTAGACTTGGAGAAAGCATATGACAGGGTGCCTAGAGAAGAGTTGTGGTATTGTATGAGGAAGTCGGGAGTGGCAGAGAAGTATGTAAAAGTGGTACAGGATATGTACGAGGGTAGTGTGACAGTGGTGAGGACTGCAGTGGGAGTGACAGATCCGTTTAAGGTGGAGGTGGGATTACATCAAGGATCAGCTCTGAGTCCTTTCTTATTTGCAGTGGTGATGGACAGGTTGACAGATGAGATCAGACAGGAGGCCCCGTGGACTATGATGTTTGCAGATGACATTGTGATCTGTAGTGAGAGTAGGAATCAGGTTGAGAAGACTCTGGAGAGGTGGAGATATGCTCTAGAGAGTAGTGGAATGAAGGTCAGCAGGGCTAAGACAGAATATATGTGTGTAAATGAGAGAGAGGGTAGAGGAATGGTGGGGATGCAGGGAGTAGAGTTGGTAAAGGTGGACGAGTTTAAGTACTTGGGATCAACAGTTCAGAGTAATGGTGAATGTGGAAGAGAGGTGAAGAAGAGAGTGCAGGCAGGGTGGAATGGGTGGAGAAGAGAGTCAGGAGTGATTTGTGACAGACGGGTACCAGTAAGAGTGAAATGGAAGGTCTACAAGACAGTAGTGAGACCAGCTATATTATATGGGTTGGAGACAGTGGCACTGACAAAAAGGCAGGAGTCAGAGCTGGATGTGGCAGAGTTAAAGATGTTAAGATTTGCACTTGGTGTGACTAGGATGGATAGGATTAGGAATCAGTATATTAGAGGGTCAGCTCATGTTGGACAGTTTGGAGACAAAGCAAGAGAGACGAGACTGCGTTGGTTTGGACATGTGCTGAGGAGGGATGATGGGCATATTGGGAAAAAGATGCTAAGGATGGAGCTGCCAGGTAAGAGGAAAAGAGGAAGGCCTAAGATAAGGTTTATGGACATGGTGAGAGAGGACATGCAGGTGGTGGGTGTGATAGAGCAAGATGCAGAGGATAGGAAGAAATGGAAAGAGATGATCCACTGTAGCGACCCCTGACGGAAAAAGCCGAAAGATGATGATGATGACTATTTGGTACTAAATTGTATGCATGCATTTTCTCCCCTACCCTCTTTGTCACTATCCATTCTGTGTACTACATTTTATTTATGGTTTGTTTGTTTGTTTTTGTCATTCTGTCCATTTATTTTCCTTTGTTTTACAGACATGTCCACAGCACCAGCTGTGTCCCTACCATGGAAAACCATTCCAAAGTCACTAGTACCACCTCCCCCATTCCCAGAACAGGCTGCCAGGGCTAATTCACAGGAAACAAGTAAAGAATAGGAAGCTTTTAGGTGCACAATTATAACCCTGATGAGGCTTAACTGACCGGAACTGCTGTGGTTCCCACTGATGGATCTGAAAGTAGTGCAGACCCATTCATATGCTGGAACCAGCTAGCTGAGATGGTTGAAAAGTTAGAGGACTTGATGCCTAGATGGACACATCAAACACCTGCAAAGACCCTTTTTGTGGCTGTTAAGAGTCATGCCCCTGCCCAAGACTGATGCCACCATCACAGCCAGGGCCCAGTGTTTAGGGTGCTTAAGGTGGAATGTGATCTCCCACTAGGTCTGTTATGGGCACAGTAATACTGCTGGCTATATCTACCTCGTGTTGAGCTGTGTAATGTCGTATTAAGCAGCACTTTCATGTAGCTAAT